>NC_073693.1:295863209-296163209 GCF_029784155.1 Uranotaenia lowii | reverse complement strand
TTTTCATTAAAATCCCTACAAAAGGTTTAAATTTCTGTACAATTGTTTACTTACAAATCTTCTTTTCATCTTTCTCTTTCGCTAACTTCTAAACGCTGTCATTCCGCACAGTCGTCTCAGTCGATATGAGTTTCGATTGGTTATTTTTTGTTCTGGTTCGTTTTTTGGTTCAAATAATCAAATTGTTTCCCTTTTGGTTGCAAGAAATAATTGATATTTGCTGGTTGATTGATAACGTTATGGTGATTGTTCATCATCCCTTCCCATTGCTTTCTATCTGTCCTATATGGTTACTAATTGTCTAACGCCCTTCGCGTTATCGGATTTTGCTAAACGACCTGTACGGTGGCAAACGCGCTAAAGGTTACCTTCTTGGGAAACTGGTCCGTTCCAGAACCGCCACCTGTACTACTGCTGGAACCAATTCCAGAGGTTCCCCCAATGCTCCCATTGATGCCTCCCATGCTGCTTCCGACGCTGCCGCCCCCCACACCACCATTCGAGGAAAGTGACCCCACCCGGGGTGTCGTCTTGATGACCGGCTTTAGGGGAGGCCTCGGTTTGGCCTGCAGCAGTCCCGCCGAGGTGGCCAGATCCCGCAACTTCTGGGAAATGCCGGTGCCGAGGGGTTTGTTCGGTGCCGCTATGACCTGGGGTAGGGCCGTCGGGGTGATGTACCTGGATTAATGAGGGAGAGAAATGGGGAAAGGTGGAAGTTTAGTATACTTGTTTGATGTTTATAGATGCAATTTAGCGATTAGATGGGAGACAAATGAATGCGACCAATTATCTGATAGCAATCAAATGAGTTTGTTCAATTGTTTCTGTTTTTTCATAATTGTAGTGTTTTTTCTACACGATAGCATATTTCTGACTTATGATTGTGAAGTTACATATGTACCTATGCATAGTTCAATTCTAGACGCAGTCGAACATCTGTTTACCCAACGATAACCTTCATCTTTTTTCCACGATAATCTTCATCTTTATTTTTATTGAATGTCACAAAATTGTGAAGTGTATGAAAAATGATAATTCGAAATAATTTGTTTTTCGATGATTGTTGTAACATTGCAAACAATACTGGAGTTTACCCGAGAACGTTAAATATAGCAATGTTGGTAAGTAGATTTTTTTCATGTAAAAAGGATGCTCTGTTTTGGACATTATAATAATTTTCTCGTTTCTCGTACCGATTTGCCGTATTCGGCAAAGTTGTAGCCAGAAAATTTTCCAGTAAGATCCATACATTAGAATTTCATTTGCATCGCGTGAGAACGAATATTAAAGAAAAACCAAAAACAAATTCTCGCGTCTTCGCACAAATTTTCGTGTTTTTTTTATAAAATTTCACCTCAAAACCAGGGTAGCTCAATATCTCGTTGAAAATCTTCAAAAAAAATCTGCCATTCGTTTTGACTACCCAAGCAACCAAAAGTCACATATTTACTTGAATGAAGGCATTGAAAGTTACATATTGGCTGACAAAGAGAATCAACTGCCTAATTCCCTTTAGTGTACTTTATGTACTCATGAATGAACTTGAAAGTTGCAAAAGTGATTAATATGTACGTTGTATGTGACTTGTTTTTCCCAATTCCCATGTGTGAACTATATGTACTCATTAACGAACATGAAAGTTGCAAAAGTGATCTATACGTACTAGAGATGTACCGAATAATCGGTCGGCCGAATATTCGGTCGGCCGAATATTCGACGCCGAATACCGCCAAAAAACCGTTAAGCCGAATATTCGGCTCACCGTATAGTTGAGATAAGTATTCGGCCGAATAGGCCGAATAGGCCGAATATCTACTACAGACTACAGAAATTTTTCAAATGATTTTGAATAATTTATGAAATATTCAAAAGTAATGTTGTTAAAGCTACACAATCGTTAAAAACTTATGGTTTCAGCAAAACAGCTAAGGTGTATCCGCGTTTCTTTCACTGTAGATCGTACAAGAGAATGCTGACAAGTATCGCTTTATATTTTGATTCAAGCTTATTCCAGATTTTCTGGATATATTCAGGCTTGCCATAAATCCAGTTGAGATTCCAGATAAGTCAAATCCGGCTGGGATGTCCAGATATTGTTTAAAATTCCCGAATTTTGTCAGATTATTTGCCAAATAAAAAAAAACTCAAATTTCTCTTTAAAATCTTCAATAACGATTTTTCAACAATTTAAAAAAATGCCCGGATATCGGCCGAATATACGTTTGGACGAATAGTTGTAAAGGTCAATATTCGGTATTCGGCCGTTCGCCGAATACCACTATTCGGTACATCTCTAATACGTACGTTATACGGGACTTAAGTCACATAAAGGGCACAAAAGTGCTTAAAACGGGATTTAGTAAGTCACAAAAAGTGCATTGATGTGCTCTCAAAATCAAATCACCACCTCGAGTTTTATTTTCAGTTAAAAGAACATCTAGGCGCAGTCTTGTGGTAGCGTGTTCGATTCTCACCACGGAGGTCGGGGTTCGATCCCCAAGCCGGGCAAGTTTTTTTAAATAAGTAATTTAGTGATTAAGTGACCATTCTGATGGTATATATGGAGGAAATGTAGGAAATAAGCAATTGAGCAATTTTTCGAGTTTGGAATCCGGCGCGTGGCATCATGGCGGCACCGGTACAGAACACAGTAAATAATCAAGAGAAGGTGATATGAACCGAAGCCAAGGGTTCAGTTGAGATAGAGAGAGATTTTTTGCTCATTTTGCGATTTTTGGAAGCTGAATTAAGACTTGTTTTGAAACTTGAAAGTATCAATAAGAACTTAAATTTTGAGCTGCATAGAACGTACTTCATACCAATGATGGGGCTGAGTAAGCGCTTTTGTACCTGTTTTATGGGAATTTTGGTTGCTTGGGCAGAAAGGAAACTTTTTAGACTACAGGCTTTTTGAAATTTAAAAAGAAATGAAGTTCGCCTCATCCTACACCCAAAATTCAGCTTTCACTCCAATCATGAGTTCTCAATATTTCATCGTCACAGGCATAAGATGTATGCACCATCGGCAATGATTAGTTTTGAGACCGCCCTATCCCATCACAAGAGAAAGAATGATGGAAGCAATTCCCAAACCTAATGCCTAATGGCAGCCAGCAAGATTATACTCGAATGAATTGATCCGGTCGCGTATGTAAGGTGGCATAAAAAGGCATTCCCTCCACAAGACAAACGACCAGCGTTGCCACATTGAAATCTGAACTTTCCACCAAAAAAAAAAAAGTTTTTCATCTGAACTTTTTTGGATAACCTGTACCATAATCTTTACCGATATTATATGAAAATCCAGTACAATTATCACAGAGATTCAATAATTTTTACAACTCCATTGATTGGATTTGAACCAATTTGCAATACTTATATAACTCGTAGTCTCAAATTATTTACTGTGATGAAATACAAATATTTCATTAAGTCAGAATCATTTGAATCGTGTGTTCAAAGCTGCAGTGCTATGTATATCACCAAATGTCAAAAATGTGTACAAATTTGTACTTTTTGTAGAATTATTTTCGGCATATCGGTGAAAATGTAAATTCTTAGAGAAAGAATTATTAATAAAGAATAAATAAAAATAGATAGAAAAGTTCTTACAAATCTTACAAATTTGTACTAAATTTAAAAAATCTACTTTTCTAGACAAAATTTATCTTTGTGGCAACCCTGCAAAGGACCAATAAGGAGGATTAAAAAAAACCTCCAGCTAATATGCGTTGGATTGTGAAGACAATATAAAAATGGTGTGAGTTTGATTTTCACTTTCCGACGGCATTTTTCTTTCTTCATTTTCTTGTTTCTAGGATGAATTATCCAAAAGGATGAAAATTTTATAAAATGTTTTTCTGTGTGTTTCGCTTGAATGTAGTGGTCATGCATCATTTTGCACGGGAGCTCGAGTCTAGCGCCGACTGCCATTAACATTTTCCAACCTCTTCTTTGGGTGTAGTTATTGATTCAAAATGGATTGATGGAGTTTCAGAACCATCAGAGTAGAATAAGAACAAGTTATAGAAAAAAAAGTTGAAGAACCATTAATCTTGCCAAGGAATAGTTGTTTTTACAATTTTTTTCGCTAAATGATTAAGGAGATTCAATATTCAATAGTGATAGCTGTTTGACTTGCACGTGGCATTCACTATAATGACAGTTCTGCACGAACACCACCTTGACAAAATCCCTCAGCCCTAACCTCAAACCATGAATGCTTTCGATCAATTTTTGAAAGGGCGCAAATGAAATGCGAGTTCCTCATACTGAAATTGAGAAATTCTTTCTTTAAAAAATCAACACTGAGATGTTACTGATAAAGACTGATTTTTAAATAATCCTATCTAGATGAAAATTATTATTATTATTATAAATTATTTGAGACCTTTTCACCACCCGGGATGATAAGGGTTTCGAAAAATTTGCATTATTCTGTTTTTTTTAAGTACGAGATTGTACTTATGGTTGAATATCCTACACATAGGTTAACGAATTTTATGAGTGTTAAATCATGTAATATTTTTGGTTTTGTTGAACCATTTGTTAGAAAAACTTAAAATTCGATCATCGTCATGTTCCATATTTACGATAGTTTAGCTACATTTCGACTACGATATGCGATATAATTTTCAATGAGTGTAGGAGCTTTTGCCATACAATACTAATTTGTTTATGAATCGCGTTATTCCATCACGAAGTTTGAAGAGTACCCGATATACAGTTATTTAAAATGATTTCTGAATTTTAACGGATAAAAATGCAGTTTGAATATTATTCTTAATGATGTAAAATCTGTAAACCTTAAAGCAAGTTACTCAAATATTTATTGAATGAAGCAAATAACGCGCTTGATTCTGTAATATATTCTATCGTTTCTTTTAAACAAATAGTCTCGATCTCTCTGAACAAATTGTTTGATAGAGTAAACAGCAAAAATTGAGGATTTTTTTTCCTAAAACTTCAAGTGTTTCTAAAGGAAAAAAAGCTCATTATTGCTTGCTATTTAGTTTGCAAAAAAATCTATCCAAAACTAATGTTAAATTTATATATCAATGGAAAGCCAATAATTTGGTCAACAAAACTCTTTCAAAAAACATACGAACTCAGCCGAACTCTTAAGGCTATAAATTACTGAAAACGGCATTATTTTGGATATTTTGTAGTATATCTCCTTTCTTAGTTGAAATATTAACATATTGCACAAAACTGTGTGTTTCAACAATTTGAACAAGTTTAACAAATATACCAAGTTTATAAATCGTATATTAAAAAGATATTAAATAAAAACTCAAAATTACTAGTATTATTTTTAAAATGCTCTAATTTATATGATGCGATCGTGATGTTAAGACACCATTTCTTATTATAATAAGATCTAAAACTTTGTGAAGACATCAAGTCTCTAAACTATTTATTTTGAGAAATATTTTTTAACTTCCCTTCCAAGTGGAAAAATCACTTTTTTCTTTAAAAAATTTGATAGATTATCAAAAAATATGAAAGGGTTGTGAAGACATCAAATATTTATCGTTTACCGTTTGTCCGCAAATAATTTTGATCGCTTTTTAGGTGCATTTACCCCTGTGTGCACCGATGAGGCCAAAAGCTCGACCAATTTCGAGGTTATGGCCCAGGTTGCCAACAAAAAAAATCTGTAGTAGGTTATGCCTGAGGCCAATCAGTCTCTCATACTAACGTCCGTATATAGACTAACAAGTAAGAGAAGCTTATAAAACAATGAATACGATAAAATGGCAATGCCATTTTTGAAGTTAGTTTCATAAAGTTTTGTTGATTGTTGATGGAAATTTGTAAAAATTTTCTTCTACAATTTGTTTTGAACTGTTCAACGAACATATTAAGCATGAGTTAACTTTTTTGGGTGGAGCAATTGGCGTTGAGGACCAAAAAATATGAAAAAAATGTGCGAAATAAAGATAGTGCCTCTTATGTTTTTCTAAAAAAATCAATATTGTTTCTAGAAATTTTCTGTGAAAAAGTTAATAAATTTGTTTCTACGACCTATTTGAATAGATAACTGCGTTTTCAGGAGTTCTCTTGTTATCCAAAGGTTTTTAATGAGGGTTTTCAAGAGATCTTCTCCTAGCACTAAGGAATTCAACTCTTGAGCTATGATACTTTATCAAACAGCTTAATTTCTTCATGAAAATGACGTGACATGATGAAATTAAATTAATTTTTCGAATGATCGAATTAATTTTTCGAATCAGTCAAACACACTTTTTCCAGTTTAAAGTCGTAGATGGCAGCACTATCTTGCTGTTAAATAGAATTGAGACCCATTTCCAAATGCCCGGGACTAAGTAAGGGAAGCTGGATGATTTTGGTCAGGAAATAAGTACTTCATACCTCGTGAATGCCTCGGAAATTCATAGATCATTAAATCAAATAAATAGAATTGCATCAAGGTCACTAAAAAGTAAATTGATTGGACCATTGAGAAAAATGTTTTACATCCCGATGAAACTTGATGGACCAGATTGCACGACTTGAAACTGGAAAAAATGTGGTTTACTGAAAATGTAATCAAAGTTTTTGAATTCTAACCTGTTTTTTTCTGATTCTAAATTAATCCAAAACGTTTGTTCCATCAGTTTACATCATTTTACGTCATGTTAGTATTATAGCTCAATTATCAAATTTCTTCGTGCTAGAGAAAAAAAATCTTGAATCCCCTGAACTCTTGAAACCTTTGGAATACTAAAAACACCTATAAATGCAGTTATATGTTCAAATAGGTCATACAAGCATTATTATTGACATTTCCACAGACAGTTTTAATAAATAATATTGTTTTTTTTGTAGAAAAAAATAAGTGATACTAAAAAATTTCTAAATAAAGAAATGAATGATTTCTTTTCAATCTTTTTTATGCCTTTTCTGGACAGTTTTAAGTATGCTTCACTAGATTCCTAACCTGTTTATTTGGTTAGCTCAACTGTCTTACATTGAGCTTATAAAATTTGTTTAGAGCATGAGTGGCCTTGATTTTTGATGAAGTAGCTTTATTTTGAAGCTAGCAGGCAGCAGGAAATGTATTTTTTCTTATAAAAATTTTGTATCATGGATCTTCCTGTTTTGGCTGGAATATTAAAAAAAATCATACTGCCGGGGGTCTTAAAAAGTCAAATACTTTGAGGCACGCGGGCAAATGGTTATTGTCTATCAAAGTCCCCCGAATTAATGCAAACTTTTTTTTTCTTTCAATGTACCAAAGCAGCTCACACTTTTTATTGCTTCCCTCGCTTAAGCTTCTATCACGGGAAGGAAAAACTTGTTAGAGTGAGATCCACCCATGACGAGATGCTCAAGAGAGTACTTTTCGAGCGGATAGAACAACGGTTTGCGTCCCAGCTATTCTTTTGGCACGACGGGGAAACTGCTAGTCTATTTTCCTGGCATCCCCATTCCCCTAATCATTCCGTGTCCTTTTTCGGATCCATTTGGACAAACCGCCCTGAGGTCGGGAGTCTAGCCGGGCAATCAACCTCGACGAGTGGTCCTCATATGAGGTGGCGCGTAAATCACTCGTTTGATGAAAACGGAAGTTGTATGGGAGAGGCTGAATCATCACGCGCGAAATCGCACGTGTTACAATAGTAGGGCACACAAAATGAAAATCTAAATCTGCACCAAAAGGGCACATAAAATTCATTGTAAGTGCCATATGGGACCAAAAAGTTTATTTAGGGTGTGTTAAAAGTCTATCGACTATAAAGTTGATTTTTTAGAGTTCAAATTTTTAAGGCATATGAGGCCCTCAGTTTTCTATACATTTTTTTTTTCGAAAGTTGAGGTTTTCACTCGACCAAAAAATCGTTTGGCAAATTTGAACTCAATATTGATGATTTTTGCTATTATATCCCTTTGGCTTAAAACCTCTCATATGTTTATTAGATTTGACAGTTGATCCCACTTGAGAACACTTGTAGCTGATATTAGCAAATTCAGTGTGATATGCATGACCTTAAAATTCGACTCTCAAAGCATCACACATTCTTCTAAACATTCTCGTTCTACCTCTAATAACCAAATGACCTGCGGCTAGTAATTAATCTTTGTAGGCGATACGTTTGTTGATATTCTGTGTCGGCTGTGGTTTTGCGAATCTTTAGCAGCACAAATCTAGTCACCATCTCCAACTAAATAGCCTAGCTTGCGGCACTGAGAAATGTCACCAATGTTTTCTTTTTTTCCATCATCTGTTTTTTTTTCAACCACTAAACAGCTGTTCGGTTGCGGTGGCGATCAAAACACATGTCAAATAGCCGCAAACCGCAAGGGCCTATTAAATGATCATTAGGCCGCCCTATTGGGAATGGTTACAGATTTGCCGTAAATTTCACAGTGCATATTTTTTTATGTTAGACTTTTCATATTCATGTCAGCTATGCCGAGGTACATGGTGCGGTACAATATGGTAAAATCGACTTGGAGCCGACTTTGAAAAAAAAAAAGTAAAACTAAACTAACAAATCTGGTTGAGGTTGAGTGATTATAAATGTTGGTGTTTTTTTCTCTCAACCGCCAGGCATTCCTAATCGTCAATCATACTTTGTATACATACAGTTGTAGACAGATGAAAAAGTACTTTGGCAAGAACATAATTGCCGGGTAATAAAGATCATAAATCATTAAAATATCTGCTCGACGGAAGATTTCTTTTTTTGGAAATGCCTACGGATGGTGACGGTGGAATGAAGTTTGTACAAATATGTGCAGAGGTTTCTCGCCGTAGTACAAATCAATAATTCTAAAGTCTTGGTCTCTCAATGATGAATATAAAAAACTTCAAAATAATGAATGTGGCGTTCGATACCTTCTCAATTTGTATTTCAAGAAACGTTCAAAATTGGTGTACATAGGTAACTAAAGGAATTTTTTCCACGCAACTTATCTGCACCGTCAATTTCGTAGCTACTAGCCAATGCTAAGTAGTAGCGTTTCTCATTTTTTAATAAGATCCTCCAAAAGTTGTCCTTTTTCCCAATTAGCGACTTCCAACTTTAGAATGTATGCTCATCGCTTAGTCATCAACAAACTTCCAAACCTGTACAGCTCCGAGCCAGTGGTTGACCCCTGAGAATCCACTGGTCAATAAACCCTTCAGAGCAGAAGCTAGCTTACACATCGCAAGCTAGTAGTGAGACCATCAATCTGATCGATCCATCAACTTAAAACCAGAACCGTGTGAACTGGCGCTCAACAGTGCTGGTGGTTCGAAAGTTTCTGAAACTCACGATTTCCGATCCGTTGCAGTTCTCTAACTTGAGTATTCGAAACGAAAAGAACACGTTTGCCAATTTTTCTCCCCCTTGGGTTTTCGCAGTTTCACAGAATACCCTCAGCTAGTGACAACCGTAACGACTCCCGATCGACAGTTTATTAGCGATCCGGTTCAACATCGTTAACCCCCAGCAGCAGCCAACAATGACAGAAATTGCAATATTGCGTTGCGATGTGGTTCATTGGAATCATTTTGTATAGTTATAGGGTCTCTCTTTTAACTATTTTCTAAACATGTGCAACAAATGTCGCCAACCGAATGTGCTGCTTGTTGCTGTCATTGCCTTGGGAAAGGTTATTGGACCCTTCGGTTTGAACGAGCTGGAGCTGAGGTTGAAATTTCGCGATCGTTTTTCGCGCGCACCGCGAAACCACGTGAATGTGTCGCGTGAGTCTTTCGCGAAAAGTTGCGTTATTGGTACAAACTATTTGTTAGCGCTGCAGGTGAATTTCGGTTGACAGTTTGCATAATCGGTGCTCTCATTTCGAGCGGACATGCTACTTTAATGTCCCTTCGGGGCAGACATCAATAGTTGGTGAGAAAATTGTTGTTCAAACGAGGCTGCTACATCTATTATTAGGATCATTTATTTAATACTTTGATGTTCAAAGCTTCAATGAATGACTTAGAATTTTGAAACACAACTAAATCTCTATCCACATTTTCAACTCAAAATTTAAAATCTTTGAAGTGCGATTTTTGAAATCTTATAAAAATTGTTAATACTTTTTGTATACTAACGTAAGGGATAAAAAAGGGAATCAACAGGATGAAAATAAGCTTACGGGTATTTGATAATTACTGACATTAAAATATAGAGAAGGTAAAAAGTTGCGATGATTCCAATATTGTTGAGCCATAGAATATCTAGTAAATTTGTATTTGAGATCAGACAAAGTATTGCACAATAAAGGGCGAACACGAAATTATTGTGACACTTTCAACAGGGCATAACTTTTTACCATTGGGTAAAAATCAACCAAATTTTGCACACTTTCTCATTGATGTGTATTGTTTACATGCTGTCAAACTCGAAGTCGTGTTTTTCGATTCAACGAAAATGGAGGTGAACCAACGCAAGTCGAGAAAACAAAATTCTTTCCAAACACCTGGAATTTTCGGACCTGTCGCACCGGCAGTTGGGAAAAATACTGAACATTCACCATTCAACCGTCTCCAGAGTGTTGAAGCGGTTCCAGGAGCAGTTGACGTTGAACCACGGCAAAGGAGCTGAAAGAAAACCGTGACCGGAGAACTAAAAGACGGAGGGCAAGGTGAAGCGGATGATTAAAGCAAATCCCAACGTTTCAAGCCGTGATTTGGCTAAAAAGATCGGCATGTCGCAGAGCTACGTCCAGAATGCAAAGAAGAGAGCTGGACTACATACATACAAAGTAGAGTACTATCCAAATCGCGATTAGCGGCAATAATCGACGGCTAAAACTCGGGTACGGAAGCTCTACGAGAAGACGCTGACAAAATATGGCTGCTGTGAGATGGACGACGAAACGTTTATGAATGCCGATTTTAAGCAAATTCCGGGGTTGGAGTTTTTCATGTTCGATATGGATGACAAACTTAAGAAGCAGAAAATGTCGAAGTTCCTCTCCATATATATGTTTTGGCCGTTATGAGGCCAATTCTGTCCATTTTGTTCCAAAGGACATGAACCTGTCAAACCGTCCGGAACTGTGCCCGGAGGAGCAGTACTGGGTAACAATAAAGCGGGAACTTCGGAAGTTCAAGAAGACATTCAAAGACGAGAAGAACATCTTAAGAAAATGGAAAAAACTGAAAAACTGGTATCGGATGACACTCAAAAGACTTTGATGGAGGACATCAAGCGGAAATGCGACCAATTTTGCACTCAAGGCTCCATCGACTAATTTTTCTCTTGATTTTTGAAGTAAATATATGTATGAAGCTATCCTGAAATTTTGGTTTAATTCTAAACATTATAAGAAAATAAGCATGACATTTTCGGTGTCGCAATAATTTCGTGTTCGCCCTGTTAAAAGATTCTATCCTAAGCAAAGTTTCAACTTTTGGGGTTTAGGGATTTAACCCCCCCCCCCTCATGGAGATTTTTCTCC
This sequence comes from Uranotaenia lowii, assembly GCF_029784155.1. Taxonomy (NCBI): domain Eukaryota; kingdom Metazoa; phylum Arthropoda; class Insecta; order Diptera; family Culicidae; genus Uranotaenia; species Uranotaenia lowii. Next base: position 296,151,803 of record NC_073693.1, on the reverse strand, counting down.
AAGTTAAATTTTCAGATCAAGAAATGAATTTACTATAGTAACCGGAAATTTCTTGATTCCAAAAGGTGTTAAAAATAAGTGTAAACAAACGTGTCAGAAATTTTTGGCCTGAGACATTTCATTTTAAGACACTTAATGACCTTAACGAATTGAAACTTATTTGTTAATGTTAGTTCAGAATTGTAGTGTAATAAAACTTTTAAATATTTTGAAACTCACATCTTGACACACAAAACCCCATCCTAATGAACGGGTTTTTATTGAGAAGAGCAAGTGAATAATTTCAGAGTTTGAAACCAACCATTTTAACTTCAAAATTTATTCATCGAATATTAATTTTAAAAACATCAACAAGTTGGAAGCCATGTGACAGGTATTCAATACTTACAATAGTCAATAGAATTAGCAAAAAAATATATATATCTATATATACTTTATTACTAATCGTTTTAATTACGAGTATGCCGTTATAAATTTCATGCTTAAATGAAATATTCTTCAAGAAACCAATTTCAGCTTCAATTAAAAAAAATCATGTTTTTCTCAATGCTCAACTTCACATACACATTTGAAAGTTTTAATAAAATACAAGAGGCCAAAAAAAATCTCATTTTTTCAATGTGAAAAGAATTTAAAAATGTTTTATGATTAATTTGGGTGCCCTGAATTTAAATATACAATTATCTTTTTTCCGATCAGCTTTTATTTTTTAAATAAGGCAAAAATCATATGACAAACGTCTGTATTTTTTTTAAAACCTTAAAATTTCAAAATAAAGACATTAAACCAATTATCAACCGCAAGTACTTTCAACTTCTGCGAAAAATTTATAGAAGATTTCTGATTTTTGAATTCGCAAATTTATACAAATTAAAAAAAGTTTTTAACCCAATTCAATTTTAGATATTTTTGAAAGAAAACCACAAGTCGTTTTGCAATATGTTACAAATTAATTAAATGAAATAAATTAATTTTCAGACTTTCTTCAGTAATGGTACTCATCTAGGGATGATATGTTTAGAACTGTGGAATCTAACTTGTTTATATTACTTTTCATTGTCTTTTTCAAACAATAATTCCTTCATTGAATGATGTTCAAAACTCATAAACATCGTATCACCAAAACTAAAGGTGACAGACAAAATCTGACAAAAGATTCGAGTTCAGGACGCCAAATTCGACCATTTTTTTTTAAAAATAGGCTATTTGCTTTAGCAACCAAATAATTTCTTTAAATAAGTTTTTGAAAAGGTAAGATATTTTTATTGAAAAAAATTCCTTCGAAATGGTTCAATAACTTACTTTCTTGATCTTTATATTTTGTGAAAATTTTCAAAAGAAATTTCCGAGTTTAATATAATTTTTTTATTTTATTTTAAGTTTTACCGCATGTTTTAGCCATTAAAAAAAATTGTAATGGTTTTAATAAGTTTGTTCTTGTTTTTCAAATAAATCAGAATTTCAGAAAAGAAAAAGATAGTTTCTACATTTGGTCCTTCCTAGGATCCAGTTTTCAAATAGACGGCGACAAAATATTCAGAGCTTAAAACTTCAAACTATTTAACCAGCACTCGAAAATAAAATTTGATTTTACTTATTTTATTATTTCAAATAATTTTTCTTCAATTGATTATATTTTTTTTATTCATTCTATGGAAAGTTCGAAAAATGATTAGATGTAGTAGCTGTAATGTAGAATGTTAACGAAATGAGTTTATGCTTCGTGTTTTCAATATTCACAACAATACTGGGAATTCCTTATTTTTATTTCTAACAGTTCCTTAGAGAACACTCAAGAAATCACCCGTTTCCCAACCTGTACATTGTCAGTTTAAGCTTTCAATGCTGAATTGAAAATTGATTTTCGAAACACCTCAAATCAGAACATTTCAGGATTCAGATTTTTAAAAATCAGGACAGCTCGAAAGTTTTTGATAAATCCCCAGTGAACATTTTGGTCTGTATATTTCAGTTGTTTCTGAGATATACACGCTTTTGTACAATCTGAAAAAGTTGTATAGTATACCGTCAACTGGGGCAACATGCAACAATTTTCAACTTCAATGGCTTCTAAAAAACTTATGTTCACAGTAAATCGTATCCTTTATGCATCAAAAGTTTTAAGGATGCTGGGGCATCAAATTGGCGTAGTTAAAAAAATTATTGGTTTCTTCAGTTATTTTTAATTTTCTAAAAACATGCGATTTTCACACTCCTTAGGAAATGGGGTAACTTGCAACAAACTTTGTTTTTAATGAAAAATCTTATGAACACGTACGAAAATTCATAGTTTTTAATATATTTGCGATGCCTTAAAGACCATTACGCATGACAACACCAATTGCAGTAGTTTTTGGGTCTGTAAAAACAAATTTTCACATTTTTCTGAAAATAAGGATGCTGCATACATTTAGGGGTTAAATAATACTAAAAATAAATATATAAATAAATATATAATAAATAAAAATAAATGTTTGGATGAATGAAATTTAAATGTTTACAAACGCGTGATGCAAAGCATTCATATTCCAGCACATGGAAACGAGATTTACAAGGTATTTCTTTGATTTGCATTTTGTTGCATTTTACCCCAGACACCTAACTGAATTTTAAAAATATTCATTTAAAAAAATTGGGTGATTGTTCGAAAAATATTTTTACACCAACAATGTTGGTATAACATGAGGAAACCTGTAAAAAGTTTGTTGGTAATTTTATCAAGCCGATCCGTCATACTGGGTAAAGTTTTTTTCGGCATCAAAAAATGTTAAAATTTGTACATTTATTGCTCGATTTTTCAAATTTTACATAAAAATAAAAAACTTAAAACAACTAGCTTAAAATGCGAGAAATTATGTCATCATCATTTTGTTATCATTAAAAGATAACTTTATTACAATACATTAAATTAAAAATTGATTCAATGTAGTGTTATATAAATGTTGCATCGAACCCCGCTGTTGCATGATGCCCCGTTTGACGGTATTCTATATGAGCCTGTACGTACCAAAGTGGAGGCAATATACGGACCAAATTCTGCTCACCTTGAAAATATAAAACTTTGTATTGCGTTTTCAACAATTTGATAGCCACTTTGCTTTGCATAAAATCTAAAGATTGTACAACTTACAACTTTCTATTGCCTGCCCTACAATTTGATTACAATTTCCTTTTGCAGGTAGCCTGAGGTTTGTACAACTTTCTTTGCCATGTAATATAATTTATTGTTACTGTATCCCAAAGCAATTATATTTTTCCCTTATTACGATTTTACTATGAATCGCCTTGAACATTAATACAATAGAATTTAATGTTTACTGCGAAAAAAAAATTGAACTTTATACTACTTTATGTGTCTCTTTTTCCTCAGTCTCGAACTCACAACGTTCCGATCCCTGTCTTTCGATACTTCCTCGGCGTCATTTCATGTTGATACAAACAAGCAAATTTGTTCATGTACAGTTGAGAGTTCTATTTAAAAATCAGTTGATCGTATAAAATACCACTGACTGCATCATTTCGGACTTCAAATCTATTTATAGATGCCGTTTTTTGAAATAAAACTTTGATCTATCTCATAGACGATTCTATAACAATCAATAATTGTATTCAGCGCTGGGCGATCTTAGCTAGCTATTTACTGTACTGTTAAACAATTTGACAATCTACAGATTGTTTAAATTCCATTATACGATGATCTTACAATTACTGTACGACCTTTCATGGAAATAATATGTCATCATAGATTGCAAGCATGAAAGATTGCGTAATTGTACAGTGAGATATAATATTGAGCTTTACACAATTCTACTGCAATTCAAAACAACTTTAGTGATCTTTCTATACGATTAACAAAATATTTCCGTATATAATGAACTATACAAACCATAAACGATAAAATATAACTTGGTTTAGCTACAACATGATTAATTAATACTGCCTTCATGTTTGAAACAAAATTTGTCAAGGATTTCCAATTTTTGCAATGGTTGTCATAAGATGATTACGATATTACTAAGCATAGGAATTGCAGTATTAACAATTATTTACCGATTAAGTTAATCTCAATAAGCGACTTTGAATGACATGTATGAATAGATTGTTTAAATTACACTATACGATTTTCTCACAATTACTGTACAACCTTGTATGGAAATAATATGTCATCATAGATCGCAAGCATGAAAGCTTGCTTAATTGTACAGTGGGATTAAATATTGAGCTTTACACAATTCTACTGCGATTCAAAACAACTTTATTGATCTTTCTATACGATTAACAAAATGTTATCGTATGTAATGAACTATAAGGGTATATACGGGCGATAGTATTGGCGAAAAATTGGCCTCAGCCATAACCTCAAACTTTGATGAGCTGACGGCCTCACCAGTGATGCTAGGTGCGTTACTAAAATCAGTATTAGTTTGTTTTAAACTGATTGTAATATTTCTGAATTGATTAAAATTTTTAACAATCAACAGCTAAATGTTTGAATTCATTACGGGGCGTCTTTAAATAGATGAAGATACGCCATCTTTCGCTAATGAGTTTTCAAGGTGACTTCAAAACACCTGAAATATTTTTCATGTACTTCTCGGTAAATCAAAAAGAGTTGTTTCTAACTTTTAAACGAATGCAAAATCATTCACTGTTACAATAAAAAGTAAACTAATGAAAGCCACATCTATGTCGACTATCAAAATAATAGCCTGCATGCTCTGTTTATTTATAATATTTTCTCATAATTCGCCACATCGTTGAGGTGTGCGATACAGACAGTTGTTATTCAGTTCAGATAAATGTTGCGTTTAATTTCATATTCTAATAGAAATCTACGGAAAATTTGCAAATTTTCAGTACTCATAAAAACATTTTTCAATAAAAATGCATTCAAAAAATATAGGTAATCATTTTCCAAATATCAATGCACTTGGCAGCCCTGAACACCCAAAAAAATCAAAACACGAGCATCTGTGTGTCGCTTTTCCACAGGGCGAATTTGTCGATATTAGTACCGACAAATCGCGTTTATCGTGCGCCCTTCTCAAAAATTGATTCTGTTCTCCCATGGTTTGAGGTTAGGGCTGAGGCCTCCTGCTAAGGTGGTGTTCGTGTAAAACTGTCAATATATCCTAATACAAACCATAAACGATAAAATATAACTTGGTTGGTTTAGCTACAACATGATTTATACAAATCCAATTTAAACTGGATGCATATACAATCGAAAATGAACACTGCTTTACGATTTCTGGTTATCTGGGTCAGGACGGTCTCTCGTAAATCAGGACAAATACTCATAAATCAGAACACCTGGCACCTCTGATGTATAGTTTCAAAAGAAGAGAGTGCATCTCGCACAGAGCAGGGATGCCAGGTGGTTTTGTCTAAAATCAGCACAACATGGAGAAAAAAATCAGAACTTTTCAGAAACCACATATTTTACTTAAATTGCATAGACAAAAGCGAAATACTGGTATTGTGGACGCTATAATTTATGCACAGAGCCGAGCGGAATCTTGGTTATGTGAAAAAACACCATTCCAATATCGTCTGAACCGAACATTATCATCGGTTTAGCTATTTTATCACGGATTTGTTCGATATCCTGATAATTTCACTATAAATTTAATTACAGTTAAGATATCAGTTAAAATCAGGACGGTCTTTCGACAATCAGGAAAAATTCTGATTTATCAGGATACCTGGCACTAACGTTTTCTAGTGGCTATTTTGAAGACAAAATAACTGTACTTATTTTTTTTATTATAAATACACTTATTTTATAAGTATGTACATTTGAGTTGAAGTTCTAAGCATTTTTCAACCAATTAACTTCTAAAAGTCTAGACTTTGTTTGAAAGATGCCTCAAAAAAATTCACAATGGTTACCGCAAAAAAAAAATTTTGTTTTTCTCAAAGAACAAAAACTTTTATTCTTTGGTTTGTCCCAAATATAATGTGACAAATTTCTGTTATTTTTTTTAATCATGTCATTCATGACCGAATAGAGTCGTTTAAACACTTTTAATCATGGGTGGCCAAGATTTTCACCAAATATTTTTTTTCATTTTGAAGTTAGCGAGCAGCTGAAAATGTATTTGGGCAATGGAATCGAAAAATCATTCTTTTTCTCTTGAGAATAATCCGTGAATTCCGTAAAACACATACCCAACAGTTCTGTCCAAAGTTGGGTGAAATTCAAGTTACTGATGCAAAATCATTATCCTAATTCGGTACCCGTTCCATCTCTTTTTGTTATGACAATTTTGTATCGTGGTTCTCTCTCTGTGTTCATGGAAAAAAGAAATGTTGCATATTTCCGGAGGTCTAAAACAGTCAAAAGCCTTGTGGCCCACCGGCCAAAAGGTTTTTGCCAATTAAAGGCCTTCAAATTTATGCATTTTTTTTTGCTTTAAATGCACCCAAACAGCTACCCGACGGATCCAGAATGTGCAATTTTCATATAGAAATTCATTTTCTGCTGCTCGCTAGCTTTGAAATAATTAGATGTTGCTGAAAAGCTTGACCACCCATGGAATAAATAATAAAATTTCTATGAAAAATTGTAATCATCAACCTTCATTTTTCATCTTAAACCTCACAACTTGCATTTTTGAACCTTGAATCTTGAATCTTGAACCTGGAATCATGAATCTTAAATCTTGAATCTTGAATCTTGAATCTTGAATCTTGAATCTTGAATCTTGAATCTTGAATCTTGAATCTTGAATCTTGAATCTCGAATCTTGAATCTTGAATCTTGAATCTTGAATCTTGAATCATGAATCTTGAATCTTGAATCTTGAATCTTGAATCTTGAATCTTGAATCTTGAATCTTGAATCTTGAATCTTGAATCTTGAATCTTGAATCTTGAATCTTGAATCTTGAATCTTGAATCTTGAATCTTGAATCTTGAATCTTGAATCTTGAATCTTGAATCTTGAATCTTGAATCTTGAATCTTGAATCTTGAATCTTGAATCTTGAATCTTGAATCTTGAATCTTGAATCTTGAATCTTGAATCTTGAATCTTGAATCTTGAATCTTGAATCTTGAATCTTGAATCTTGAATCTTGAATCTTGAATCTTGAATCTTGAATCTTGAATCTTGAATCTCGAATCTTGAATCTTGAATCTTGAATCTTGAATCTTGAATCTTGAATCTTTTTTTTTTTTTTTTTTTTTACGTTTTATTTATTGAGGGATTAACCAACTGCTTTCACCCTCCGAAAAAATTAATTCAAAATATCATACATGTCAAATTTCACTTATGCCACACTTTTTAATGAATTTTATCACTTTTTCTTCACTTTCTTTATCGTTGCTTAACACTGCTTCTAACGTTGTACCGTTGATCAATTCTGTTCTCTGGATGTTGTATTTCAAGCAGTCCAAAAAGATGTGTTTCACTGTAATAATCACGTTGCAGGTATCACATATCGGTGGTTCTTCCTGTTTCAGTAGATAATCGTGCGTCATTCTGGTATGTCCTATCCGTTATCTTGTAAGGATGCGTTCATCTTTTTTGTTTGTTACATCTATCCATTTTCCAGTTGTTGACTTTATTTCCCTTAGTTTGTTTGTCCTATTGCTCCTCCATATTCGGCTGTGTTGTTCCAAAATTTTCGATTTAATCCATTTTAGTGCATCATCTTTGGGTGTTCCCATTGAGAGCATGACACTTTCTCTGCCAATATTCGCGAGGTTATGCCGCTTATACCCGTGTGACTTGGAATCCACACGAAGGTAATTTTATCCAGATTGCACATTTTTTTAATTTTCTGGATTATCGGGTGTTTCGTCCCGGATTCTAATGCACTTAAAACACTGGCTGAGTCCGTGTATAGGACAGTTTGTGTTGTGGCATCTTTTATGGCATAGTATATCGCTATTGCTTCCGCCGAGAAAATAGAGATAGTTTCTGGTAGTTGCCTAGAAACATCTTCTGCTGATGGGTTGAAAACTCCGAAACCTATTTTGCCATTAGCTAAAGATCCATCTGAGTAGCACTCTTCCATGTGAAGATATTTATTACTCTTCATTGAGCGAAAAATAGCAACTGCTCGATCACAATTTCCTCCTGCTTTGAATTGGCGTTTGAAGGACCAATCTATTTTTGGTGGTTTTTCATCCCAATTTCTGGTGGTTTCTGATGCTAGTTTTAGTATATGCGGTAGTCGTTGGCTAGTTATTTCTTCAAATAAACTATTTGCCCTGTTCAGAAGGAAGTTTTCGCTTTCGTATTTCCTTTCGGCTATCCAAGTAGCCTTTTGTGCCCAGTTTAGGGCAACCAGAGATTTGTATGGGAGCACTCCAGTCTCTGTATAAAGCGATTCTACTAGGGATGTACAGAAAGCTCCAGACACCGTTCTGAGGAAGTTATTGTAAACAGTTTCTAGTTGAAATATTTCATGAGGCTCAAATATTTCCCATCCATAGATGAGTCTCGAAATGATTGTGGCAAAACCGATTTTTAAAAGTGTTTCACGACTTCCTAAGCTGGTTAAAACTTGCAGGAATCGGGTTCTGCGAGCGCATTCTTTTTTCAGGGTTCTAATGTGGGTGTTTGCGTTTGCTGCCTGGTTAATTTCGACGCCTAGGATTTTTGCAGATCTTGTACGCTTAATTTCAGTCCCATTTGCTGTCAGTTGTTTCTGTTGGTAAAAACGATGCCTTTTTCCTTTCGTCCCTGAACACATATGCAGTAATGTGCTTTTTCGTGCGTTGATTGTGAAACCATTTTTATCCGCCCATTTCAGGATGCAATCAATTCCAAACTGTAATTTTTTACGACACACGGCTATGAATTTACTTCCAACTACCAGTAGAATGTCATCTGCGTAGATGAGCACAGAAATATTTCTAGGAACATATTCAAATATCCCATTCATCACAAGAATAAATAGAGTCGGTGATAACACTGATCCTTGTGGGACACCTGTATCTCGAGGACGGATAGATGAATGTGTGCCTGCTACAGCAACATAGAATGATCGATTTCTCAAAAAATTTGATACTACTTGGTAGATTCTGTTCCCCACTTTGGCTTTTTCAAGAGCTTTTAGAATTCCTGGGCGCCAAGTACGGTCGAAAGCTTTGGCGAGGTCAAGCGATACTATTTCCGAATGCAGTTTTTCATGTCGATGTTCAGTGAGGATATCTTTGAGATTACTAAGGTAGCTAGTGGTTCCCATTCCACTTCGAAATGCATGTTGGTTAGGATGGAGTAGTTTTTCAGTTTCCAGGTGTTGTTGCAATCTTCGGTTTATCAGTCTTTCATAAACTTTTCCTAAACATGAGGTGAGTGCAATCGGCCGAAGGTTTTCAACTTCTTCCGGGCCTCCTCCTTGCTTAGGTATTGGTATAATTTTACTAGTTTTCCATTCTTGGGGGTATTCTCCATTTTGCCATAAATCGTTGAACATTTCAAGGAGAACCACTTTGGCTTCGGGGGGCATATTTTTGATCATGCAATAAGGGATATCGTCAGGACCTGAAGATTTCCCAGAGCACTTTTGTAGAACAATGTTCAGTTCATTGATGGAAAAGTTCCGATCGATGCGAAAGTTGGCGGGTATGGAGGGACGTGGTGAATACTGACTATTTGGCGGGTAATCTGTAGTAAAAGTTTTTTGAAAGCTGTCAGCAATATGGTTGGCTATGATGTGCGGATCGTCTGTATATTTTCCCTCAATTGTCATTCTTCTTGTTCTAATTGACTTGCGACCAGTGATTTGCCCAAAGTTCTGCCACATTTTCGAAACCGGAGTATTGAAGTTGAACGAACTGGCAAAGTTTTCCCAGGATTTTTCTTTCATTTCTTGAATTAATTTTCTCGTTTCAGCCCTAGCTTTACGGAATTCCTCGTTTCTGTTCGACCACAGCGCATCTGTCTTGTTGGTTTTCTTCAAAATTTTCCATTTGTTCTTCTGATCTTTTATTTTCGAACCTATTTCTTCAGTCCACCAAGGTGCATATTTTGGTGCTGTGTTCCCTGTGGTACGCGGTATCGAACGTTTGGCAGTTTCAAAAATGGTTGTTGTTATATTGCTCACATTAGGACGAGGGATGATGAGGAGTTCGTCGCTTATCTCGGTTTGGTATTTTTCCCAGTTGGCTTCCATAAGTTTCCATGTTGAATCTTGAATCTTGAATCTGTAACTAGAACTCGATTCCTTATTCTTTCATCAACAGCAATGTAATCACCCACAAATCGATCAATCGTTATCTATCTCTCAATGTTTTGTAAGAGTTTTTCCCACTAAACCAGTCGATCGAGTCACTGAATCAAACATCACCTTTATGTAACAAAATATTTCTCTAGACCTCACTTTGCTATCACGCTATCTATCAAAAGGGAGCGAAAGAGTTATGACAGGCAAAATAGTATCAGAAAAATCGATTAAAATTGTAACATTTCTCGAGACTTATCACACGATCCACTTCGTCGTGGGTTCAGCTCAGCTAAACCAACTCGGTACCCTACATTGGGTGCCAACTTTTGAGATCACGCAGGTCTCCTCGAAGTCAACCCATTGACGCCTAAGCTAGGGTTTTTTCTTCATTTTTCTCAAACTCATTGCTGTTTGTCTATGGCTAAGCAGAAGTCTACATCGACAAGATGAATTCATCGCCAGCCCGGGTAATTGGCACCTGAAAGCCAAACCATTCCATTAATCTCAATCACTTGGGTGATCTGCTGCTTGCTTGCACGTGGTAACTCGAACGCGAGCGCGATTATTTTGGGGTCTAAGGGACGTGAATTGAGCTTACCAACTTGAGCCCTAGAGCGTCGTTTGGCCATATTGTACCTGTGCCGACTACCAAAACGAAATGATCCCCTAGCTTTTTGCGCGCGAAGCGCTACCGATTAATTTTACACCGAACCGGTGATTATCCCACGTTGTTTTGGGGTGCCTCTAAAGTGGAGCCCATTATCTTATTCGGTGATGCAATAGACGATTATGGGAGTTTGACTTGCTGATGGCAGAAAATCAATAGGTGTTTTTAGAATGCTTGGCTTTTTTTCTACAGAGTATTAAACAAATTATTGTGTTTTTCAAATTCTAAATCATGTCAGCAGACAGTTTCAATAGACAGATCTTTGTTAAAATTGGGTTTTAATCCGAATTTGGAGTTCTTTAAAAATACTAATTTTCAATCAAAACGAAATTAGTTTCTACATATTCCACTTTTGGCTATTTTCTGTCTTCTATTTCAATCAATCAACTGTCTTCTTGATATGCCCGACGTTTAGATCATTTTTGGTGGTCTTTCTGTTTTCGTTTTTTTTTCAACGCTTCTTCGCTTCTCTCTTTCTTTTTTTTTTAAATCGGGACAATATCCTTGAAAAAGACCACCACAAATGGTCGAAAGGTCAGGAAATTCAAGAACAAAGTTTTTTGATTGAAATAAAAGACCAAAAATAGTCAAAAATTGAATACAAAACATCATAAACGGTCGAAAACATTAACTTGAACTAGATTTTTTATTCAAATCTTGATTCTGAATCGATGGTTTAGTTTACTGTTCTGCAATTAAGGTGATCTGGCGTTTTTTCTCTCTATTTTTCATAACTTCCATTTAAATTTTCCTCGTGAAATCGACGACACAGTCAAAGCGTTTTTTTCGCGTGAAGTCTGAACATACACTGAGAAAATTCTCTCGGGTATTTTCATCGCAAATGGTAATTTCTCAAAAAATCTTTTCAAAAGTTTGTTTATTAAATTATCATCGCCGTTCGATGGTTATGAAAAATGTGCGGTGTTTTAGCGCGGATTTTCTCAAATAACGCGCTGTCAGTCTTTTTAATGGGAACAAATTGGAACCAGCAATGAACGACCGGTGGCATGAAACTCCCACAGTATATCTATAGGGTGAAGGGGCTGAACAGATGGAAGTTGAAATTCTTTGTCCGACGCCATCTGAAAATCCAATATGGCGGGTTACGTTCAACTTTAAAATGTTGAGGATGACTAAAAAGCACATGAACATGAAACCCCCACAATATGGGTATCGCATGAGAATTAGAAGAAGTCGAATTTCGCTGACCGAGGCCATTTTGAAATCCAATATGGCGGCTTTCATTCAGCTTCAAAATGCTGTAAATAATGCTGTAAAATTACATGAACTTCCTACAATACTTGAAAATTTTGAACAAAAATTGATCAATCTTGTACGATTTTTTCTGAAGAATTCAATGGAGGCTGTTTGAGCCACCGCACGCTTTAAAAAAATTGAGCTATGGCTGTTTTACCCTCAACTCTCTTACATTTTTAAAATAGTTCAGAAAACGCATGTTCGGACTTGAAAATTTCGAACCAAATGGAACGTATCTTTGTGGTAGATATGTAATGGGAATATGAATAACAGTAAAAACACCAATTAAAATATTAGAATTACCAGATTAAGGTAAGCTAGTTTCACTGCTCAACATAATCACTTGGATACAACGAAGAAAATCGATTAGAGTGTGATGATTTAAAACTAAATCAAACTTAATCACGCGGTTGGAGTGTGTAAATCGCTGAGAGAGAGATTGAGTGACTCCTGAAAGTAAAGTTGGACGGATGAATGCATGACCGAATGAGAATGAACCGACGCAGAAGATTCATGAAGGAGCTGCTGATGATGATCATTCTAGATTCGATTTCTGAGAACGAATGTTGTGCAGTTTTGCCGGAGAATTAGTGTATTAAAAAAATCGCGTAGTTTGTGAAAGAAAGGACGAGTTATTGAATGTAATGTGTTACCGATGGAAAGTCACCACAATGGCGCAGCCTTCGCTCCTAAATCGTGAGTATCCTGGGTACATGAAATTTGAATTTAAATTTACCAAAATGGCGTCGTATCTATTTCTGTGGGATTGATACCAAATCAGTTTAGATGTGAATCATCCGCAGTGGTGCCAGATCGTAGGTGTAACAGTTTTTGAACCATTATGATTCAGACCAGTATTTGTTGGGAAGTTATGAGTAAGTCTACAATTTGTTGGTGATTTTTGGTAATTTGTTATAGGTTTTGGATAGTTTGTTTTTGTCAAAAAGTTGGCACCTGTTCAGTTATTTGAATTGAATTGAGGTGCAGGAGCTCACTGATATGGCTCAAAATACTTTTTAAAATAAACCATGTTGCTCTGAATAAAATCTTTAATGACGATAATAAATGTACGTCCGATGATAACTCTCTAGAAAATTGTTCCATTTCTTCAGATGTTGGAATCTAAATATAATCAAATCAATGGAAAACTGGTTTACAGTACTTTTGTGTATTCAGCTGTGAATTTACTGGATAAATATAAATGATAAAAAAGTATTTACACGAAATGTTTTGTTGATAAATCGAATCCTTAAGACATCGTAAATTTCCTCCAATTGAAATAAAACACGTGGATCAAAAAAAATTGGAAAAGTTAGTGTTATGAACATAATTAAAAGAAAATTCATACTTTTTCAAACTGGACAATGTGTTGATTGAAGCATTTTAGGTAACTTTGGGTTAACAAGTGGATGGGTTCATATTTTAAGTTTGATGTTTTCGATTAACATACTTATGTGCTTATTGTACATACTGACTGAGTTGTACCATGAAATTGAAAAAAAAAAACAAAAAATGATATTAAGTAAAATTTTAATAATAAACAGGTTTTCTAATAAAATTCATTGTGTAACATACCGCGTATTATGTTACGATACAATCCTGATGGACAAAATTTTGAAAATTGAAATATGAAATGTTGAAATGTGAACATGAAGACTGATAATAAATCCTAGTAAAATAATTCATCAAAAGACGGCTTGCGGAAGGACAAGCCCCGTTTAGTTTGTGCGAGAGGTCGCAAACTAAATGAGATGAAAGTATAAAGTTTGAATATTAAGATCGATAAAAGATGGCTTGCGAGAGGTCAATCCCAAACTAAGTTGAGAGATAAATCATTGAATAAAGATTCGTCAAAAGATGGCTTGCGGAAGGACAAGTCCCGTTTAGTTTGTGCGAGAGGTCGCAAACTAAATGAGATGATAGTATAAAACATGAATATGACGATCGATAAAAGATGGCTTGCGAAAGGACAAGCCCAAACTAACTTGAGAGCATTGAATAAAGATTCATCAAAAGATGGCTTGCGGAAGGACAAGTCCCGTTTAGTTTGTGCGAGAGGTCGCAAACTAAATGAGATGAAAGTATGAAATATGTATATGACGATCGATGAAAGACGGCTTGCGAGAGGTCAAGCCCAAACTAAGTTGTGAGATAGATCATTGGATAAAGACTCATCAAAAGATGGCTTGCGGAAGGACAAGTCCCGTTTAGTTTGTGCGAGAGGTCGCAAACTAAAATAGATGAAAGTATGAAATATGAATATGACGATCGATGAAAGACGGCTTGCGAGAGGTCAAGCCCAAACTAAGTTGTGAGATAGATCATTGGATAAAGACTCATCAAAAGATGGCTTGCGGAAGGACAAGTCCCGTTTAGTTTGTGCGAGAGGTCGCAAACTAAAATAGATGAAAGTATGAAATATGAATATGACGATCGATAAAAGATGGCTTGCGAGAGGTCAAGTCCAAGCTAAGTTGAGAGATAAATCATTGTAAAAGGATTCATCAAAAGATGGCTTGCGGAAGGACAAGTCCCGTTTTGTAAGTGCGAGAGGTCGCAAACTATGTGAGATGAATTTATGAAATTTTGGAATGTGAATACGATGAACGATGAAAGACGCCTTTGTGTGACACTTTGTAAGTGCCTTCAGCTGGTTCTCCTTGCTAGCCACGGTTATCATCGTATCTGCTTTCTTCGTCATTGGCCATATGGATTTTTTGAGTCAGTAGATAGGGGTGCGCAATTGACAGAACCGTTATGTATGGAAGATTGCTCTTTATAACATGCTTTGGTCGGTTGTAACTTTAACAATGCCGCGAATTCTTACTCTTGTCCACTTTGGTATGATTGGTTCTTGAAAAGTTCCGAGAAACCGATTTTGATCCGTTAATCCGGTTTTGATGATGTTCCGCACCTAACATGTTTAGAGATTAGTTCTGCCCCCGGTTTGCTTCTGTTCTGTGGAGGGGTTTAGGGATCTTAGACTGGTTTTGACCTTCTTAAATTTGTTGTGAACTAGTAAGCTGAACGAAACAAAAACAACGTAACCAATAATTATTCTGTCAAATAAATGAGTGCACGCTAGAAATTATTAAACCATTTACGATTCAAAAATAACCATTTTTGACCTTTTCCCGGGAAATGTCATTTTATGAGTTCTCCATGAGAAGTCATTAAATGACTTCTAGGGGAGAAGTTCGAATATGGTTATTTTTCAACCGAATGGTATTCTGGAGGAGAAGGTGAAAAATGGTTATTTTTCAACCGAATTTCAAATGAGCTGCTTTTTTAGATTCATGAGGATTTGTTATGAAATTTTCGATAAAAATTGTCATTTTTCGTTCAATCGATTGCAAAATCGCAAAACCAAAGAAACCGAAGAAAGATTATGATAGTATTTAGTATATTTTTATTCTAAAAAATTCTTGTTCCCAACGGGAGTGCTTGTTTGATTGCCCTCGGAGTCTTCTTGGCAGGGACACATGATTTTGTTGCGGTCTTTAATGCATGCAGTTAAAGCTCCAGGAAATATTTTACCCGATTCGATGGAATTGTCGGAATGAATATTCATCCTTTCCCGCAAGGCATCGAAACCTTGAAAGTATCCGGAGTGGTAGTCCTATTTAAATGGTTCTGTTCTGCCGACATTTAATCGAATTTTAGAAGGGTGGCATCAGGGTGACGGCAAACAAATATAAAGCTTAGTTCTTTTAGAAATGGGACAGTTACGAATGCCTGTATCTCAAAAACCATTCGTTGGAACCAAATACTTTCTATGAAGAAAAAGAAGGTAATGTTATGATCTTTCATGAAAAAATTTGAAAAAAAATATTTACCGTTTTTTGTTAAAGAAATTTCTACTTTATTCTTGGTATCTCCCATTGGCCGGCGCACACTTTTTTCGGTCATGGTATTAATCAGTTTCTGCAACTTATACTTCGTAAAATCTATATTTTAGGTGGCTTCACTCTCCTTCTTCAATTTCTGATACTTTATGGTCCAATACTTCTCTGGAAACTGGAAACTGAAAGCATTTTAGTGGATACAGTTGTTTCGAAATGAACAAATTTGATTATTTTTGACCACATTTTTGAACGTTTTTTTTTCGGTACCGGTTTTACAGCTTAAGAGCTTTGGAACTATCAAAAAATGGTTGTTTGAGGTTGGATTTCTATGAGTCATCACTAGGCAACACTTTCAGCTTATCGGAGAAAATTGTGTTGGACATTTCAGCGATCTACCCTTAGTTTTTCGTTTATTGAAAATTAAAAATGCTGATATGAGACTTGACTTCCTTGATGATCGTTAACCGTTGTTGCCGATCATGTGCTTCACTCCAATGCTTGATTTGAACTTTGTGGACATTATTGACAGTGTTTGCATACTTATCCACCACAAAAACTCAGTAATTCTTTGAATAATCAACGGTTTTGTCAGCTATCAATTTGATAATGACGAATTTTAAAGGAAACTGTGCAAAATTATTTTTTTCTTTTTCTCTTGCATCGTACATATCTCAAAAACGCGTAAATTTTAAATTTTGAAAAAAATAGGCCGAATAGTACTTTTTACAGGCAACAAAATGCTGTCAAAATTTTGAATATCCGATAACTAGTTAACGAGCTATTTGCAAATGAAAGTGTCCCATTTCTAAAAGAACTAAGCTTTATCACGTCAGAATTTCCGCAATTCCGTATCCAGCTGCTCGTCCGGAATTTATTCTGATTTGCCATCCTGAAATGGCATAAGCAAGTTTTTCTTTCCAACTTATCGCGGAGTTTACTTCCGTTACAAGCGGAACTGTCAACGATCCACATATTGAAAAGAAAACAAACCTCATGGTTTTTCCGGCCTGCCAGCGGTAGCCTGCTGTTGGATGTACCTGGTGAAATTTTTATGATCCTAAACAGGATGGTCATAGTACTTGATAGCTGACTATGAGAGCAGGAAGAATGGTATTTAAAATTGGCCATAAGTTTCCTACAAATAAATTTTGTTACCTGTCGAATTCAAGGATAGCATTAATTAGCAATCAATTACCTTCCAGCAGCGAGTGTGCTTGGTTATTTGATCCCACAATTGAAATACTTTTAACCCTTCCGGGGAAATCCATCCGATATCGAATAAAAAAACTTGCGAAGAACGCGTACAACTTTGCCATTATCAATATTTGTTTCAATTGAGGTTAAATTTTCATTCTTTTGCCGGTTAATAACCGAAAACTTGGAATATGGTTAAAATTGTATCATGAAATATTGATGAAAAATAACCATATTGGCAGTTCTGCAGAAAAAACTAAAAAATGGTTATTTTTCATTAAAAAATGGTTAAATGAAAATGAGCGTGTGCTTAAGAAATGGAACTCAATTTTTCACACGTTATCAAAAGTTTAGTCAACCATAAGTAATTTAAACAACACGGTAACAAAAATTTAGTCAACCATAAGTATTTTAAATAACACTTCAATAAAAATTTAATCAATGATTAGTATTTCAAACAAAAAGTTTGCCACCAAGAGGAAATGTCAAACAAAAAAAAAAAAACTCGAGTGCTTAAAAAAAAAGAGGAAAGATAATAATCATAACAAGCTTGGTAAGTTTTTTTGGCTGATTTGGTGCAATTTACAAAAAAAAATTAATTAAAATAAGATTTTGAAGTGAGTTATAAGTATAATATTCTAATAATATCAATAATCTTAACTAGCACTGATATCAATAGTTTTCACATATGTTCAGATGAGAGTGCAAAGGAAATAATCTCGGCAGACAATTTACGGAATTAACAAATCAGCAATTTACAGTACTTATTTTATTCATGAGTAGAGTAGAGAAGGAGGCGAATGTGGTAGATATGTAATGGGAATATGAATAACAGTAAAAACACCAATTAAAATATTAGAATTACCAGATTAAGGTAAGCTAGTTTCACTGCTCAACATAATCACTTGGATACAACGAAGAAAATCGATTAGAGTGTGATGATTTAAAACTAAATCAAACTTAATCACGCGGTTGGAGTGTGTAAATCGCTGAGAGAGAGATTGAGTGACTCCTGAAAGTAAAGTTGGACGGATGAATGCATGACCGAATGAGAATGAACCGACGCAGAAGATTCATGAAGGAGCTGCTGATGATGATCATTCTAGATTCGATTTCTGAGAACGAATGTTGTGCAGTTTTGCCGGAGAATTAGTGTATTAAAAAAATCGCGTAGTTTGTGAAAGAAAGGACGAGTTATTGAATGTAATGTGTTACCGATGGAAAGTCACCACAATCTTGTGTGATTTTTTCCGAAGAATCGAATGGAGGCTGTTTGAACCACCACACACTTTGGTAAATTTAGTTATGGCTGTTTTACCCTCAATTCCCCTTCATTTTTCAATTATTTAAGAAAAAAGCATGTACAGACTTGAACATTTTGAACCAACCGGGACGTTTCTTATCAATCTCATGTGATTTTTATTGAAGAATCTAATGAAGGCTGTTTGAGCCACCGCACGGATCAATATTCTGAATAATTGAAAAAATTTGGGGAATTGACGGGAAACCAGCCATACCTCCTGTTTACAATGCGTGCAGTGGCTCAAATAGGCTTCGTTGGATTCCTCGGAAAAAATCAAAAAGATAGTCTCATTTTGGTGAAAATTTTCAAGTCCGAAAATGCTTTTTTCTGAAATAACTCCAGTTTTCGAAGCGTGCGGTGTCTCAAACAGCCTCCAGTAGATTTCCCGGAAATAAAAACTCAAGAAACGTCCCATTTGGTTCAACATTTTCAAGTCAGAACATGCTGTTTCTGATCTTTTTGAAAAATGTAAGGGAATTGAGGGTTAAACAGCCATAACTCCTGTTTTCAATCCGTGCGGTGGCTTAAACAGGCTTTGTTGGATTCTTTGGAAAAAATAACACAAGGTACGTCTCATTTCGTTCGAAATTTTCAAGTCCGAACATGCTTTTTTCAGAAATTTTTGAAACATCTGCGGTATCTGAAACTACGTCCAAACGATTTCCACTGAAAGAAAGTCCTACTTTTCTCATAGATCTGTTTTGTGTAGGAGGGAAGATATTGAATTTCTTCATGGTTTATACACTATTTTCCCCATTGTGCAGTATTGTAAAAATATAAGAAAAATATACAAAAAAATTAAAAACTGTGGTAAAAATAAAAAAAAATTATTGAAATTTGACCATCAAATGACAAAAATCTGAAAGAACTATGACAAAAATATGACAAACGAAAAAGTGAGAAATGAAACTTCGCATAAAATACCACAAATGTAGTAAAACATTATGGCATAAATATGACAAATTTTAAAAATTATGACAAAAATATGAAAAAAATGATAAAATTGAAAATATTATGACAAATGCGATACAAAATATGAAAAAAAATCGACAGATCTATAAAAAGGACAAATCATTGACAAAAAATATAAATAATTATGTCATATTTGTAACGAAAATTTGACATTTAAATGATAAAAACATGATCAGAGTTCTAGAATATGACAATGTTTTGATTAAACTATTACAAAAATATGACAAAATAATAACAAAAAATCTGACAAAATAATGAAGAATGCAACACAACAAAGTTCTGACAAAAAGTATGTCAAAAATTTACAAAACGATGACATATACGACAGTAAAATGAGAAATATTTTTAAAAAATATGTCAAAAATATGAAAAAGACATTAAAAATATTCTACAAAAATATGACAAATTAGATAAAAATATGGCGAAATTATGAAAAAAAAAAAAATGACAAAATTATGACAAACAAGTCAAGTCAATTGAAAAAAAAAATTGTCAAAAACTAAAATAAAATTTTCAAAATTACATCCAGTGTAAGAAAAATAAAAGAAATAATGACAAAACAAAACAAAAATATCACGAAAATTAAAAAAAAAATGAAAAATATTTAACAAAAATATGACAAACGTATAAAAATATGACGAAATTCTGACAAAAAATTACAAAATTATGCAAGTCAAGTCAATTTAACAAAAATTGCCAAAAACTGAAAAAAATAAACAAAATTATATCCGTTGTTATAAAACTAAAAGAAAATAATGACAAAAATATAAAAAAAATGAGGGAAAATATGAAAAAACCATGATAAAAATTTGATCATTCCAATACGAAAGAGAAATGACAAAAATATGACAAACGAAAAAGTGACAAATGACAGAACTTTGCGTAAAATTCGACAAATGTTGTCAAAAATTTTGCCAAAAGCATGACAAATATAACAAAATTATTACAAAAAGATGAAAGAAGTTGATAAAATATAACTAAATTGTGACAAATGTGACAAAAAATACGACAAAATTTTGACAAAAGTGCTGAAACCTGTCAAATTTAAAACAAGGAGAAATATTTGACAAAAAAATTACAAATATGATATAACATTAACAAACAAATTACAATAAAATCACAAAAATCTGAATAACATATGATGAAACTATGAAAAAAATTATAAAGTTGGTAAAAATATGGTAAAAATTTGACAATAAAATGACAAAAATATGATAAACGTGCTAGAATATGATAAAGTTTTGACAAAACATTGAGAAAAATATGACAAAAAAAATAACAAAAAACTGACAAAACTTTGAAGAATGGGATGAAAACATAACTAAATTTTGACAAAAATATGTCGAAAAATGACAAAATGATGACAAATACGATAGTAAAAAGAGAATCATTTAACAAAAATATAATAACAATCCGAAAAAAATAATGAAATTTTTCTTACATAAACATCACAAATGTGATAAAAATATCACGATGACGAGGTATGTCAAAAAATAACAAAACTAAGACAAACTATTTCAAAATGACAAATCTGACAAAATTATTAAGAATGGGATGAGAATATAACAAAATTCATACAAAAATATGTTCAAAAAAAGACTAAATGATGACAAATATAACAGTAAAATGAGAAATAATTAACAAAAATAAGACAACAATCTTAAAAAAATATTGAAAAATATTTTACAAAAATATAACAACTGTGATAAAAAAAATGACGAAATAATGACAAAAAATGACAAAATTAAGACAAATTATTACAAAACGACAGATCTGACAAAATAATAAAGAATGTAATAAAACATATCAAAATTCTGACAAAAATATGTCAAAAAATGACAAAATGATGACAAATTTGACAGTAATATGAGAAATATTAAACAAATAAGACAAAAATCCGAAAAAATATTGAAAAATATTTTACAAAAATATAACAAATGTGATAAAAAATGACGAAGTTATAACAAAAAATGACAAAATTAAGACAAAATATGACAAAAACATAACAAAACTCTGACAAAAATATGTCAAAAAATGACAAAATGATAACAAATACGATGGTATAGTGAGAAATATTTTACAAAATATGACAAAAAATTGAAAAAAATAATGAAAAATAATTTACAAAAATATGACAATTGTGATAAAAATATGACGAAATTATGACAAAAAGTTAAAAAATTAAGACAAATTATTACAAAATGACAAATCTGACAAAACTAAGAAGAATGGGATATAATCAGATATAACAAAATTCTGACAAAATTATGTCAGAAAAGGACAAAATGATGACAAATTTAACAAAAATATGACAAGAATCCGAAAAATAATGAAAAATATTTAACAAAAATATGCTATAAATGCTATAAAAATATGACGAGATTATGGCAAAACATGAAAAAATTAAGACTTACTATTATAAAATGACAAATCTGATAAAATTATGAAGAATGGGATGAAAACATAACCAAATTCTAACAAAAATATCTGAAAATATGACAAAATAATGACAAATACAAGAATAAAATGAGAAATATTCAACAAAAATATGACAAAAATCTGAAAAAATAATGAAAAATACTTAACAAAAATATGACAAATGTGATAAAAATATGACAAAATTAAGACAAACTAATCCAAAATAAAAAATCTGACAAAATTATAAAGAATGGGATGAAAGCATAACAAAACTCTGACAAAATGATGACATATATGACATTAAAATGAAAAATATTTAACAAAAATAAGATAAAAATTCGAAAAAAATATTGAAAAATATTTTACAAAAAAATTGACAAATGTTTTAAAAATATGATGAAATTATGATAAAAATGACAAAATCAAGACAAACTGTTACAAAATGACAAATCTGACAAAATTATGAAGAATGGGATAAAAACATAACAAAATTCCGACAAAAATATGTCAAAAAATGAAAAATATGACAGTAAAACGAGAAATATTTAACAAAAAATTACAAAAATCTGGTAAAAATAATGGAAAATATTTTACAAAGATATGACAAATGTGATAAAAATATGACGAAATTAGGACAAAAAATTACAAAATCAAGACAAAACTATAAATCTGACAAATTACGAAGAATTGGATGAAAATATAACGAAAATCTGACAAAAAATATGTTAAAAAATGACAAAATGATGACAAATATGACAGTAAAATGAGAAATATTTAACAAAAATATGGCAAAAATCCAAAAAATTATTAAAAATATTTTACAAAAAACATGACAAATGTGATACAAATATGACTAAATAATGACAAAACTAAGACAAACTTTGGGCTTGTGATGTATTTTTAGATCAGTTGGCAAGTCAGTTTCTTCCAGAAACGATGTCCATTAGCTCGAATCCGCAAGAATAATTATCGAACAAAGATGTGCCGAAATAGATTTTCAGTAATTTTCCGATAAATGCATCATTAATATAAGTCGTGATTAACAAGAAGATGTTAAAACAACTATAATAAAAAAAAAAGACAGAACTATGAAAAATTTTTGAAAATTAAATGATACAAAGCTGACATAACTTTAACAAAAATAATGAAAAATGACAAAATTATGACAAAAATTTATAATAAAATGGTAAAAATCGTACAGAACTATAACAAAGTTTGGTCAATTTTTTGTCATAATATTTTCTTTTGTCATATTTTATCATATTCTATCATATTTTTGTCATAATTTTGTCATAATTTTACCATAATTTTGTCATAATTTTGTTATAATTTTGTCATATTTTAGACACTTTTGCCATATCTTTATCACATTTGTAATATTTTTGTAGTATTGTCAGACGCCTGTAATTTTAATGCCTAATTCTGTCATATTTGTTATTCGTTTAGTTATTATAGTTGTCATATTTTCCATAATATTTAAAAGTTGTTTTTTTTTAAAGATTTGTCATTGTTATAAATTTTTTGTCAGTTTTTCTTTTGATAATTTGAACAGATTGTTTCTTGTTTTTTTTTTTAATTCCTGCCATCTGTCATATTTTTTTAAAACTATTTTGTATCGTGGCTTTGTCATTTTATTGTCAGATTCATCAAATTTTTGCCATATTTTTCTCATATTTTCGTCAAAATTTTGTCATTTATCACATTTATCAAATTTTTATCATATAATTTTGTCAAAGTTTTGTAATTTGTTTTGTCATACTTTTGTCATATTTTTTTCATAATTTTGTTATATTATTGTCATTGTTTTGTTTGATTTTTTTTTCATGCGTTTTTCAGTCATTTACAATACTTTACAATTGAACGGAAGCCGCCATATTGGATTTCAAGATGGTGTACTCTAGCGTCAGAAAGCGAAAATCAACTTTTTATAATTGAGTTTTTTCTCCCTTTAACCATATTGTGAATGTTTTATGCGAGTGTTTTAAAGCATTTTGAAGTTAGAAGGAGCTTTGGATTTCTAAATGGTGTCAAAAATCTTTTTTTTCGAAGCCTTCATAAGGTCCTAGCATTCATTTCCTTTAAATTCTTCTTCATACCCCCTGCGGTCTTAATTGTTTTTTACACTCTCCTAGATCTTTTTCACGCGGTTTTCCAGTATTAACGAGCTATTTAACGCGGTTTTTCGGAGTTAAAACGCATTGTTTTTTGCACGTATCCCCCGCTCACATTTTTGATGCTGCAAACTAATAGGCTATGGTTTTTTCACATGTGAATAATTTTTGCAAAACATCGAAGGTTTTTTTTCAGTGTTGAATCGCTTCGCAATTCGCGTGCAATGTGGCCGGTCTTCAAAAACGATTTTGCGAAATTTATCCGGTGAATGAAAAGTCCGCTTCGCGCTTACTGTGTTTGTATCCTAAGAGGGGTGGAAAGTAATTATTTATCCAAGTAAGTCGTTAAAATTTTCCATTTATTTATTTCCCGAGTGAAAATCTTCTTAACAGACGGACCAGATCATGTTCAACTACTGCACGGTGTTGACGAAAAAATGGAAGAAGGGGAAGCATGAAAGGTTACATAAATGTTAGTGGAAATATGTATATTTAAATGTAAATATAGTTCTAAATGTAGTGCTTTTAAAAGATTGTTGAAAGATATTACTGTCTGGACCAGAGGGGGCCAAACCTAAGCCCTCGAGTCCCTGGTCGTTCCTCTGGAGACTCAGGGGAGGGTGGGCACACAAGGCCTTCTTTTGTGGCTAGCTCAATCTTGAGCAGGAACGGAGCTCCTCAAGGTCGGCTTTTACAAATTGCTGCTGATCAAGGACACTTCGGAATGGATTAAACACACTATCACTGAAAATTAACTTTTTACGTGTTTTATTTGATTACCTTGTGTGTTTTGTGTGGCGTGTGTCTCGTTGGGCCGGCCTTTGCTGCTGTTGACGCTACTCCTTCGGAACGCTACGGGTATTTGGGGTGTGGCTAGGCAGTTGACAAGAATTGGCGGTAACTTTGCCAATTCCTTGTCAGCTCCTCAGGCCGGAACGGATGTGGGATTCCGTTCAGCCTTCCAAATAGTGGATTCCCTTCGGGACTCGATCCTGTATTACGATGGGTGGTTGTCTGCCAAAGTGGTCCAAACTGCAAAAACGCGGTACCAGATTGGAACCTCCCCGATACTAGTTGGTCCCGGAGGGCATAAAGCATATGCTCCTAAGTTTTGGGTCCTGATTCGCTTTTCTTGAACGCGCACTGGTGTTTTTCCGCTACCGGACTTATTGAACTTTAAACTTCTGTTAGTTCAACACTTATATGGTTAGGTTAAGTCCTCTCGATACGCTACCTGGCTGTCTTGGCGATCAAAGCGGAAAGAGATCTTTTTAGCGTTAGTTTTGGTAGCTTTCCTCTCATCAGGCCGATTATACCACTTTTTTAACTTCTGGACTAATATCTTTTTAATTTGTACGTTCGTTTTATACCCGTTCTAGTACAGCATTTTGTGTATTTGTTTCAGTGTACCTGTGTTAACATGTTGTGTTCTTGTGAGTCCTGTATTTTATTTTAACTAAACCTATCTTGCTCTGATGAAATAATATTTTAACCAGTTAACTAACATTTAACTATAAACAAATAATTTAAGCAAATAAACAAATAATGATTTAATTTATGAAAACTTTACCGAGTTGAATATCGCAACGGTAACAAAGATAAACTACAAATCCGAAAATCCATTTGTACAACAATGGTATTTTGATGTGACGGCTCCATATCATAATGATTATTCATTTGAATGGTTTGAATATCATTTGAAAAAAAAAGTTGGACGCATATTTCTTTGATTTTTTATTCTATTTGTGTAAAACTTTGACAAAAAAAAACGTAAAAAAGGAAAAGTTCAAATCCAGCTGACACGCTAGAATTTTGAATTTTTTCAAAACCAAAACGTCGACGCTGGAGAACGCTGCTGTTTAGAACAAGTTTTGCGTTTTAGTACAATGCCTTCATTGACGCGACGCACCATTATGTTGGCTCAAACGGAAAATGGTATCCAAAAAATGAAATGTCAACGCGACGCTGCTGACGCGACGCGACGTCCGACGGGCTATTGTGCGGGCGACTTTATTCTTTGCTTTATCAGAACCAGGATGAGCACAGCTACGGGTGTGTTAAGACACCAAAACTCGGAATCGACCATCTTGTAACAGATAAACGCAATGTTTACAAAAAATACAAGCGAAGGCTGATAGTTGAACAACTGGCTGTCAAAATTTAGCGCTCCGTCTCCACCACTACGTCTTCCACCACTGAGAAATTTTTGCCTTGCCTAGCCTACTTTTTCACAAAATGCTTACACTCGCAGCTGTAATCATCCTGATCAGAACTGTGCCAAGATTTTCAATAAAGCACTTTTTTTACGGTGTAATCGACGAGACCAGGTGAAGACGCTGGCTCCGGATCGTCAACAGTGGAGGTCTTTTACCACGGCCCTATGCATCGGAGGATTGGCGCGGAATTAAGTTAAGTTAAGTAAATCTGGCATCAACTTTGCATGTTACTTTTTTGATGTTCCTAAACTAATTTAGGTCTCCAGAAGTATGACTCAAGAGATTAAAGTCATGCATTCTGAAGACCTAAGATTGATAATTTGGGATACTTTAAATGGTGAGTCTGTTATATGTAGGGGAGAGTGGGGATACTTGATCCCCTTTTCTTAGTTTCACCATATCTATTTGGAAAAAAATGGCAACTCGCACTCTTTTACATTTTTTGACAGCGTGTAACTTCAAGTTTCTATGCTCCTAAAAATAAAACGATACTTGAACCCGTAGATGAACTAGAAGCATCTTCGTAGGAGTAAAAAAATTGCGATATTTTTGAAGTTAAGGGAGACTTGATCCTTTATTCGGGAAGCCCTAGTCCATGGAAAAAATCAAACAAAATCCCAAGATAGAATGTTATTTGACTATTTTAGTCAGGTTTGTTCTCATTTCACAATCTACAATTGTCAGAAAAAAAATCTATAGCTTATTCTCAACCCTTATGACATTGCATACTTACGGGCGCATTTTTTTTTAAAAACAAGAGAAAATCAATTATTCTAGCCCTTTTCTTCAGATAATTGATGGATGAATATTGGCTATTGGATAAATATTAGTAATCTCGTAATCAGCAATGACCACGATCCATTGAGAAGAAGAATATAACGGGATCGTTTGTACCCATATATTAGGGATCAATTGTACCCAAAATCAACATTTTAGAAAACTTTTTCTGAAAAAAGTTGGGAGTTTTCCATCACTTTGAAAATATTGAGTTTGGAAGTTCATTTTACACTCGAAACATCGATGCATTGGAATAAATATTTTTGTTATAATATTTCCATGTTAGGAACATTTTAAAATGATGAATAAAGATCTTCAAGTCACATTTTGTGAAATGTTTCAAACAATGTTCAATAACCCAAAAGTTATTTTGTTAAAAATTTTTTAGCTTCAACCATTTCTGTTTTGTTCCATTTGGCACATTTTTCTAGAACATTTGATATTTGTACGACATTCCAGTTTGAAGATATAGCTAAGGAATCAAGTATCCCCAGGAATCAAGTACCCTCATTCTCCCCTACATGTTTTTATTTACTTTTTTGATTCGACTCATTATTAAAAATAGCTATGATGATAATTCCTTAGTTTTGTTCCACTGATAACGCTTTATTTTCAGGCTTTCCTGGAATTTTTTAGCTGAATGTTTACGCACTACATTTATTGAGTCACTTTGTACTTATCAACTAATTTCGGATTGCTAGCACGGTTCTGATAACGGTCACTTTTTAACGAACGACACGTCATATTCGCGGACTAATCTGTCGTCGTAATGTATATATTTTGGATCCGGAGAACTCGCAACAGAAATTTTTCAAGCAAGGATCAGTCCTATTCGAGATGCTGCCGAGAAAACTTATAGAATGTATTTCAGTATTGTTGGCGTTCTACGCACAGCTTTCTGTCGGTGACACCCAACAGCATCCCCGATCCTGTGGAATTCCCCAGATATCGTCCAGAGGATCTTTAATCCGGGGAAAAATGGCTCGCCGAGGAGATTGGCCCTGGCATGTAGGGCTGTTTCACAAGAAAACCAAGTACATCTGCGGAGGAACCCTGATCAGCGAAAGCTTCGTGCTGACAGCTGCCCATTGCTTGTACGATGATCAGAACGGTCAATTTGTTGGTACCCGAGGAATTTGGGTGCGTCTAGGGATGTTCAACTTGGACCACTCACTTACGGATCGCGATGTTCAAAAACGTCGGGTTAGTCGGATTTCTCAGCACACTGAATGGGATCGAGCTGCGCTGAAGAATGATATCGCGCTTTTGAAGTTGCAAGTAACCGCAGAATTCACGGATTACGTCTATCCGGCCTGTGTTAATCGTCGGGGATTGATCGGAATGAATGGAACCGCTGTTGGTTGGGGAAGAACCGAGTACAGTGAGTTATCGACGACGCTGAAAATGTCTACGCTATCAGTTATAGATGAGACAGAGTGTTTGGCTAGTGATCCAGATTTTTTCGGGCCAAGGCTTGGTCGCGGAATATTTTGTGCAGGTCAGAAGCACGAAATGACGGTTTGTGATGGCGATGGTGGGGGAGGATTGTTTTTTAGACGCAATGACATTTGGTTCTTGGGTGGAATCGATTCATTCAAGAAGGCTCGCACCTTGAATGATTCTGCTTGTGAGCCTCATGGGTTTGCAGGTTTTACCGACGTGGCCCGGTACCTGTCCTGGATGAGTAACGTTACATCGATTGATTTCGAGACCGATGACTTCATCACACTGCCATCGAGATCGAAGGATCCAGTAATCAACAACTTCAGACGTGTTGCCGATGAAAGTAAGTAGAAGGTACTGGAGCGGTAAGGGTTAAGAGTTAAGCGTTGAATACAACTTTTTAGAACCATCTGAACCCTAACCTAGCATAAACGAATGAACTTTTTCGTTTGGTAGAGGAGCCGCTGAATTTTCACGCTAACCATCGGAATCTCGAATGAGTGCCTAGAAAGTTTTTTACACCATGACGGTGACGCCCTAAGTGTGTATGCACAGATGACAATGTTCCTGATTTTTCTGAATTTGTACGATTTTCTGAGGTATTTCCTCATTAATCTGATAAACCATACTTTTTCCTAGATTTTTTTTAAAGCCTATTGATCTCTGATTGTTGTATAAAAATTTAATGACTCAAAAAAGGTTACCACTTTTGAATCCGCTTTGAGCCTGATTTGACAACCTTTTGTAATGAATCTTCGGCTCTCCCTTTCCCGATGTGCATCCTTTTCATTCGCTTTTGTTGCTGATGATTTGTGTATGGACGTAGGGTGGTCCAAAAGTAGATCTATGTTTCCCTGGGGCTAAAATCTTTATTTGTTTTGTCAGAAGACCCAGCTAAATTTCAGCTCATATGTTGACTCTACACAGCAAAAATTATTTCCTCTAAAATTACGCAAATATCCTGTAACAAAAAGGAGCAGGACATTTACCGTAATTTTACAGGTCGAAAACATGGATACGTGACATTCAATTTTTAGTGTACAACTTTTTTACAGGACATTTGCTGTAATAATAAATAAATCTTCGTTAACTTTCAAGGAAAACAATTGAAAATTACAGGTTTTGTTAATTACAGGTGATTTGTTTTAAAGGTTGCAATTTTCATTGACACGTAATAGTCAATTTTTTTTCTGTGTAAGGGGTAACTCAACGTACCTCAACACAACAAATTTAATTTTCTTAATCTAGACGCGATTTCACACATATCCTTTAAAATCGTGCGACGATTTGTCGTGATCCCATGATTCTTATAAATCTCAATTCAGAGATTCACTCAGACACGTCTGTCGCTCACAAGAATACATCAATGTCTGATTTTGTTTTGTTTACTTTTCGTAGCATTCCTTCCAGTGTTGCCACATATTTTTAAAATATATTTTCATTACTTTTTTATTTTATTTTGTACATTCTTCATCTTCTCTGAATTTTTCTCACCTCTAATCGTAAATTGAAACATTTATAATTTGGAAAAAGTGTAAAGTTTATTTATTACTTTTATATATATTCCTCTGTTACCTTATATCATCACTATACTTGTTCACCTACATTCTCAATAAAACGACGAATTTTATTCGATTTTGAAACCGGAGTCAAAACATACCAAAGAAAAAATTTCAGCAGCAATCCTAGAATCTGTGATTTTCAGTCATCCATCTTACTACCAGAATCAAAATGATTGAAAAACAATGGCAGCAGCTTTGAAAAATTTCGCTCTCCCAGTCTCTCCGTCGTATTAACGGGAGGAACAAACAATCAGTAGCAGCAGGCTTAAAAATCTGCGCGTTCTATGCCAATCCGTCTTTTTCTAGTGAAAGGCCAAATCAAAACAGCCAAACAGCAGCAGCAAACACGCTTGAAAATCTGCACAGCCCAAGCCAATCCGTCTATTTCCATCAGAAGGCCAAATCAAAAAAACAGACAGCAGCCACAGCCTTAAAAATTTGCACTTCCTGAGCCAATTCGTCTTTTCCCACCGGAAAACCTATTAAGAAACAAACAATCTGCACTTTTTCAGTCTATCCGCCTTTTTTACTGGAGGAACAAACAATCATAGCAACTGCCTTAAAAATCTGCGCTTTTCCAGTCGCTCCATCTAAGTTACCGGCGCCGGAACCATTTTTGAACAACCTGAGCACCAGGCTTGCAAATCTGTGCTGATCTTACCAACTACGCCATTGTCGTGATTTCACGGTTCTTATGAATATCAATTCAAAGATTCACTCAGACACGTCTATCGCTCATAATAATAGATCAATGACTGACTTGTGTTTTTGTTTACAGCTCGTAGCTTCTCTTTCACAGTTGCCACATATTTGTTTTATTTATTTTCATTACATTTTTTATTTTGCAAATTTTTCATCTCACCTCTACACAAGAGAAGTATGTTAACCCTCTAGTACCCTACAAAGATTGCGGAAATAAATTCTGTTTTTTGGGAAAAAATATGTCTTTCTGTTATTTTAACCAAAACTTCTATGATGGTTTTATGTGCTTTTCCATAATTTCATTGAAAAGGCATTTTCAAATTGTATTTTTTTATACTTTTTTCACGATAAAAATGAAAAACAAACTTTATATCTTATCAAACTTTTCCCTTTTAAAGTTTAAAATAAGCTTTTTTTGTCTTTATTTGAGAGGTTTTCAGCCACAGGCTGGTTCGCCTCCGAAAACAAAAAAATCATATGATTATTCTGTGACACAGATTTTGTGATTAAAATTTGCTGAAAATTCTGTAAATTCATAGATTTTTCTATGATTTGCCACCTTGTACCTAACCCCGCCTTTAGATGGGGTCAACTTAAATTGGCATAAAATCAACGCCATGCCAATTACAAATTAGTTACTTTTTACGTTCAAAGATTCAAAATATGTTAGTCTAACAATCCATACTAATGAAAATTGTTTGGTTAGCAGTTGTCAAAAACTACAGCTAAGAGAAGCTTAAAAACACGAGAAAACTGGAAATGGACCTATTTTTCGAATAATCATCAATTTAACGGCATCAGAAATCCATGATTCATGTGTTTTTCGATTTAAAATAATGATTGGCAGTTAGGTCTCAGAGTTACCACCATGATTAATCTAGTATAGTGGTCTCACATGCCAAATCGCACGTTCAGCCACATTGCAAAAAGATGTGACAGCTGGCTGAAGTGTTTACGAAAAAAGGGATCCAGGGATGCCAGGTGTTTGAGATACAAAATCAGAGAAATCTGTAAAAAAAAGTCTTTGAATATTTGTACATGTCGTAGAACAAAGATTATAAGATTAAAATTCAAATTGGGTTTTAGTTTATTTTATTTTATTTAAACTAGACTTTCGGAAATAAAGAAATGATTTGAGAATTCAATGAATTCATTTTATTCGAAACACTTTTTTGTATCTTATATAATAATACACTCACTTTTGGGATGCTCCGAAATAGCTGTGATTAATCGTGATAATAGGAAGGATCTTCTAAGGGTGGACCAAACAACCATAATTCTAAACCGGATGTTGAGGGCATCAAGGTCGGACTCAGGGTGTTCACCATCGAAGCGGCAGTCGAGGCTACATCATGCGCTACGACACTGCCACCTCTGACGCCGCCCCCTCCACCACCCTTCAGCTCATCGGTTCCCTCGTTCAAAAGGGCCAAAAACTCCATCTGGTTTTCCCATATGATACCCATCAGATCCGGATTACTCGATTGAATCTTCTGGAGCAGCGATGGCAATAAACGGGGGTCCTCTTGAAGCAGCTGTTTCATCTCGATGAAGATCAGATGTTCCTGCAGGAAGGCCTGCCGCTTCTCGGACGATGGAATGTCATGCCTCGCCATGTTACTATCCGATTCGATGACTTTGGAAGAAAATAGTATTGAATAAACATAAATCTGTTATAAGTAATAGATAATTAATGTTACTCAATGCTACCGACAAAACTGGCACAATCGTCTATTGGTCCAACGTCTTCCAGCGTTGCTTACCAGCATTGAATTCAGCCGGAAGAATTTTTCCACTTCTATGGACTATATTTACAAAAATCAAGGCGAAATCTTTGACTGAGCAATATCTTGATGATTGGCAAAACTCCGTGTCCCAGCCAGCTTTCAAATTTCGGCTGCGTTTCGCCTCCACCGCCGCATCCAACTCTCTTCTACTTTTTGCCAAAGTGAGACCACCATATTAGATTCATCATGGCTACCACCATTCTGGATTAATTTCTTGAGAAAAAAAATGAGCCCCTGTGCTTAAGCAATTTTTGAAAAAATTGTCAACTTTTCATTCTCTATTTATAAAAACTTCAAATCCTTCTTTTGTCACTCGGAGTTGGTACATCGCGAGGGCAGGAGTTAAAAAAATATAGCGAAAAACAAATAAATTGGAATAAATTGCCCGAAAGCGAAAAAAGAAATTGATATTTGTTGCAGCCTAATTTGTTTATGTAAAACAAAGGTTGTTGGTAGTCATAAAACTAAACTTTTGCGATTTTTCAGCTAAAAAAAGGGTTCTGTTCACAGAAAAAAAAATTTGACTATTTCTTGTCACTGAAACTTCAACCTTTAAAATAAATCACCTGTAATTAAATAAACCTGCAATTTTAAATTGTGTTCCTTGAAAGTTAACGAAGATTCATTTATTATTACGGCAAATGTCCTGTAAAAAAGTTGTACACTAAAAATTGAATGTCACGTATCCATGTTTTCGACCTGTAAAATTACGGTAAATGTCCTGCTCCTTTTTGTTACAGGATATTTGCGTAATTTTACAGGAAATAGTTTTGCTGTGTAGGGTCAATCTCAAGAGTGAGCGTTAAAATCACCTAGCCGTTCAACATTGAATAAGACCACGAGGTTACTCGGATTTGTTATAGTTTTTGGACTACCCTTGCGCCGGACATACTTCTTTTCTACCCTTATAAATTTTTGGTCGTAACACGTATCATCAACGGTCTTCTAATGAAATGTGTGAAGTTACGTCTACATAAAGAAAAACAAAATGCATGCGCTTAAGAATAAGAACCAGAACAAATTTGGCATGGGATCTTCTGGGAGGAGGAAAAACTATTTTTGCCTCCAAGTTTTTAAATTCTGAATCATATCCCAATTTTTTGGATCAGTTCAATGGACTGGGTTGGTAGCATTTTTTACTCAGGACCTTCTTAAAACAGAAAACGAGGATGAATCAGGATATTATCGCATTCGCCAAATTGACAATTTTGTGGTCACCACTGCAAAATATGATCACATGGTCAATATGAACACCGATACAATCAATTTTAACACAGAAACCAACTAAAACCAGGTTCTTTTTAAAAATAAGGGAAAAACTAATGCTTATAGACTTCTCAGAATCAGGAAAATCCAGGAAAATCTCTGTGTTTAAATGTTTGAATCATCCGGTGTAATAAACAAAAGAGGCTCATGCGTTGTATTTGATATTGATATTGATAGAATGGGTCGATTCACGATGACGTAATTCCATTTTGAGTGACAGTTCGCAGGTCCTGTTTAAAAATTGAGAGAAATGAGGTGCGATGATTTTTTTTGTGTGTGGCTGCCCGGTCAAGAAATGGAACTCAAAACTCAGTTTAAGAATAGCTAAAAATGAAGTCACATTTTGTGAACCAAATTAAGCGCACTTTCCTTAACGATAATCTCTCTGGAAATGAACAGAAATTTGAAAATTCTTAAAAAGCTCGAAAAGAAGGTTTATTGGTATGTTTCAACATATGTTTAAACCCCTTTTTTCAACATGTTTCTTTTGAACCTATCCAATTTGCATTAAATATTCTGGGGCAGCGCTCCTCCTTGGAAAAAAAATCCCATTGAATGTCTAAATGCGGAAGCTTCTAATGAATTTAAATGTGCCGAATCGCATGTCCGGAGCCTTCTTGTGTAATTTTAACCAGAAGCTGTAAACATATGCACATACTTGTACGACGCCACTTTTTAGGGACAAAAGAATCCAATATAGGAAATTTTTCGTTTTACGTACTGAAAGAAAAGGTTGAACTATTCTAAAATTTTACGATTTGATATTTCCGAGGCATAAAAATTGCTTCAGATGGTTAAATTCTAAAGTCTTAATCTATTAGGTTTATGTTTTCCACCGTAGATGCTGTATAGAATTTTAATTTTTTTTTCGGTCTTGGATGTAGATCAAACAACTATTGTTTTTTAAATACCCGACGTTTTGACCAGTTTTGATGGTCTTTTTCAAGTGAAGTAGAAGTTGTATTACAGAAATTGTATTATGAGCGTTGTTAAAGATTTATAAAATGTAGTGTGTGACTTACTTTGCTGTCTGTTGTATTTGTCGAATTCGTTTTTGTCCAACGGCTAGGTGTCCATTGATTGCTGCTCGTCTGTTATAAATGAAGTTTTGTTATCGGTTTATGTTCATACATACATACATTCATTAAAATTCTAAATTTCTTACATTTTTCACCGGATGGAAAAGTTTTTTCTCATCCGTGTCACTATGGTTGAACTGTTAACGTTCAATTTGAATTAAGATAGAGTATGAGTATGAATTAGTATGAAGTGTGAAGAATGTGGATATTATTAAACCTAAAGCTTTCTGATTGAGTTTTAGCCCAGACACTAGAAACCAAAGCTCAATTTCTCCTACACAAACTCAATCAGAAAGCTTAAGCTCTAATAATACCCACATTATTCACACTTCATACTAATTCATACTCATACTCCATCTTAATTCAAATTGAACGTTAACAGTGCGACCATAGTGACACGGATGAGAAAAAATCTTTTCCATCCGGTGAAAAACGTAAGAAATTTAGAATTTTAATGAATGTATGTATGTAGGAACATAAACCGATAACAAAACTCCACTTATAACAGACCAGCAGCAATCAATGGACACCTAGCCATTGGACAAAAACGAACTCGACAAAAACAACAGACAGCAAAGTGAGTCACACACTACATTTTATAAATCTTTAACAACGCTCATAATATAATTTCTGTAATAAAACTTCTAGTTCCCTTGAAAAAGACCATCAAAACTGGTCGAAACGTCTGGTATTTCAAAAACAATAGTTGTTTGATCTACATCCAAGACCGAAAAAAGCCAAATTTAAAAGCCTTAATCTATTTGTTCCAAATTTCTTTTCACAGAATGCAGCGAATACCGACAGAATAACACCGAAAACGAGGAAATCGTGGGTGGAAACATGGCCATCATACATGACGGTCCCGATCAAACATGTTTGGCTAACATCATCAGTCCTCGTTATTTGCTCAGCACTAGTAGCTGCATTCGTTCGAGTCTTGCAGAAGGTTTGTAACTTACAAACCCACCCACTTTTCCCTTGTTTTTCTCATTAAGTTCCTACTTTCAGCCAACTTAAGTGCAACTTTTCCTGAATTAAACCTGACCCTATCAGGGTTGGACCCAGTTTTCCCACCAAACTACCCCCCGCAACAATTCGACAGAAACCCTCCAATGCTCATCGATTTACAGACGAACTTCTACCAGTGAGATGTCTTCTTCCTGATTTATAGTTTAGTTTTACATATTGAATTTTATTTCTTTTTCAGATTTTTCCCATATATCTCCTGTCTCTGGACCGATCTTGACGAAAGCTCGTCAGCATTTCTCGATGGCTTTGAATATCTAGCCGCCCGAGAAGGAACTGAGACGACGATAGCGCTATCAGAAGACGAAAGACATCTGTTTGCCTTTAGCCAATTCTCTTGTGATGTAGGTCGCAATATTTTGGGGACTGGGTTGCACCTCAAAAAAGACGGGGAATCTTTCTACCGGATGGTCGGATTGTTGGTTGACTGCAAAGCGTCCCACTTCGTCCGAATAGATCCGTTACTGGACTGGATAACTGGCGTTGTTTGGCCCAAAGAAAATTTGAATACGGATATTGTTGCCCGTAATTCAGAAGATTACAAGGAATCACTGGAAGTTGATGATGAAGATGCTAGTACGACGCCACCACCGGAGGATGCGTTTCCGAAGTTATGTGCCATGATCAGAGGGCGTCGTGGAGAATCGTTTTGTTCGGGTTCGAATATAAAAGCGTGAGGTAGATTTAAAGAAATTTCACATCAACTTGACTAATCTTATATTACTTGAATCGTGGAGTCTAAAAAGCTTAATAAACAGTATTCAAAAAAACCAAATTACCTAATTGTTTTTCTTTCACTCTTTTACTTCTACACGTTTTGACTTCAAAACTGATTTTTTCTGATCCAAATTACATTTTTCACGATCGATAGTAAACTCATACCTATCTGATTCTGCCACTTTAAAAAGGTTAGTCCGTGCTTAAGTATTTGATGAAAATGCTTCTCGTCAAAATTCAAACTCGCTTATTATCAAAATCTGTCTTTTTTTTAATCTTATTCTACAAATATATGAACATTCAAATTTTGAAATGTTCTTACCTGAAGAACATAATGTTTACAGATAAGGCTGTAAAAAAAAATCATCAAACCAAAATCACATTGATTCAATTGATGTTCAATTCTCATGCTTTAATTTCCCAGGTCAAAAATTTTATTTGGCGACGGCTCGGGGGGATGTACCTGCAAAATTTAAGTTCGTGTTTGCGGATAAATTCGCCCGCAAGTACATGATTTGGCAGGGGATATGCAGTTGTGGACAGAAAACCAAAGTCTTTCTCACTGACAAGACAATGACATCAGAAGTCTACAAAAAAGAGTGCCTACAGAAACGGACTCTGCCGTTTATTCGTGCCCACGACCGTCCAGTAATGTTTTGGCCGGACCTCGCAAGCTGCCATTACAGCAAAACGGTTATGGAATGGTACGCAACGAACGGGGTCAGCGTAATACCGAAGGACCTCAACCCCCCAAACTGCCCCCAGTTCCGGCCGATAGAGAAATACTGGGCAATCACGAAGCGGAGGCTTAAGGCAAAGGGAAAACTTGTTAGGAACATGACTCAAATGAAGAACTGGTGGAATCAAATCGCCAAAACGGTGGACGAAAAGGGTGTGCGCCGCCTAATGTGCCGTATTACGGGAAAAGTACGAGAATTTCTTCGAAACAGCAATGAA
Organism: Uranotaenia lowii; assembly: GCF_029784155.1. Classification (NCBI taxonomy): domain Eukaryota; kingdom Metazoa; phylum Arthropoda; class Insecta; order Diptera; family Culicidae; genus Uranotaenia; species Uranotaenia lowii. The sequence continues at coordinate 296,114,324 of NC_073693.1, read as the reverse complement.
TAATTTTTTTAATTTTTTTTTATGAAAGAGTAAAGAAAATGCTACATTTGTATGAAAAACAAATTATGAATTCGTTAATAAATGACTGAACTACACGCAATTGTTTGTGTTCCAATATTAAATGAAGCAGACTTTAAATAACCGCCGACCACATCCTGGAAATCAATGAGATTTTTACAAAAGTATGTATGTTGTTGAAATTATATTTGGGATTTAAGTAGGTATCTGTTAGGTCATCATTTTGTATTGCGTTGGTTTTCCGAAAACGGCATCCAGGTGGTTCTTATGGAAAACTAGCTGAATTTACCTGGCCGTGCTAGGGTTCACTTAAAATTAATTTATACCTCAACCTCTCCTTTTCTTCATCATAATTTATTGTCTTTTATTTGGACACCTATACTTTGGCAGCCAAATGGGTCATGTTGAATTTCGAAACCGACTATATACATTTTGTAGATTGGCCCAAAAACCTGACCTGCAAACTGAATTGAACTAACCGTTTTTCAGAAAACTGGCTTTTTTTTTTTTTTTTTTTTTGTTTCGATTATAGTCGTTTTACCATCTTTATGGCATTCGCGACTTTATCAACGTTGCAGTTGGCGGATCGTTATTGAAAAACTATCCGGTACAACTGTGTTCGATGTTTACTCTTGGGCTCGAACTCGCGGACATCGGCTCAGGAGACAACAGACTTGCCAACTGAGCTATATCACAAGCCCTGGAGAAAACTGGCTGTTTTTGGGCAATTTGACTAAACCTCAGAAAGTTGCACTAAAGCTAAATTTTTTTTTTGAGATAAGACCACATCTGGACGTATCATGCATTTCTAAGTCATTTTGCATCGAAACTAAAATTTCGATTTTCTGAATTTCCTTTAGCCCCCCCCCCCCGGTTGTTCAAGCTGATTTTCGACAGAAAAAATCTTTTTCAGATAACACCAGATTTTGACGTTTTATGCATTCTTAACTCATTTGGCATCGAAATTATAATTTCCTATTTCCTTTGGTCACCCTCATGATGATTTTAGAGGGTTAAAATACCGAATTTTTGAGCGCTTTGAGGCATCCATAAATCAAGTCCGATTGAGTTGAAATTTGGCACAGGTCAGTTTTTCGGGTGAATTTACAACAGAGTATTTTTGTTACAAGGTTCCATACATCGAGCGTGAAATTAGCCCACATCAAGAGTAGGCCCAACTTTTTCATTTTACAGTTCCCGTTTTTTCTCGGTTTCCCTGGTTTTCCCGGTCATAAGTTGATGGTTTTTAATTCTTCGATTTAGTCAATATATGGCTATGTTCCCAATTTATTTTAATTAATTTTTTTTATACTCATATCATTGAACAAATATCATTTGAAAATTCACAATCATTCTCTTAAAATATGAAAAAGCTTTGAAAAAATTGAAACATATTCCTCAGGGATATTTTAGAATCAAATTTAAAGAAATGCTATGTTTAACAGGACTTTTCAATATACCAGTCGTCATTATGGTCATGGTAGGGACCAAATAGTAATCAAATGTGATATTCATTTTTTGAAAAGTTACAGTTATAAACTGCCAGTTTAATTATTATACCTACTAATACCTATAACTCCCTCGTCACAGTAAATTCAGATAAATTGTTGTTTTCAACTATTCAACATTCAGTAATGGATGCATTTTCAGGTATAATAATTTTTTTTTCCTTAAATCAAAATAAGCTGTTGTACAAAACTTCATCAATTTCTTAAATCTGTTGACATGAGATTATAAGAAGGGTTCCATTCTCCTATTTTAAAATGGAAAAAAAAACCCATAATCATTGGATGTGAAATTACTCTAGAAATATTGCAAAAAAAATATTCAAATAACCAATAACGTTGAACATTTTGGAAAAAATAACAAATGAATCCTTAAATCGAACTTTTTTTTTAAATATTCGAAAAAATAACCAAAAAGGACGGTAAAATAATCACATCTTGTATGGCTTGTTTTTTTTCTTTTAACTATTTATTTCCTCCTTCGGATTTTTTTTAATGTTTAAAAATTTAAATTCATCAAACATAGTGTTTTGATCATTTCGAAGTTCTCACTGCAGAATTATGAAAACACGATCTAGAATTCGAATTCTGATTTCAGAAGTTAAATAATAATTTGGGCAACAAGTTCCATAGTCTCGTATTTAAAGATTTGGGGACTGTTTAAACCAATATAAACTAAAATCATTTTTTGTTGAATATCAAGCGTAGTTAAATTTAAATTTACAATTTTGCAGTTTGAATTGGTTGAAACTCGAACCTGAGTATACTATTCCTCTACTCAACTATAAACTCGAAATCCATGAAAATATGAAGTTCAAAATGAAATTTTAGATTTAAGACATCTAAGATAAGTTTCTTCAGCCAGTTATTCAGAGTAAAGCTGTACAGAATTAAATTTATGAAAAAGTTATAAAATTTTGTATAATGTTTGCTTGAAAACAATCTCTTTATGCTAAATCAAGCTCTGTGAAGCTACGCTTGCTAAGCTAAGACTAATTTTAAGGATTTATGAAAAAAACTAAGTTGAATAGTGGACAAATAAGGCGTGGAAATTAAAGAGACTTGCAATTATACATTGAATTTTCAGCATTTTGGTGACTTTGTTTCTAATGCTGATTTTGAATTATTTTGTCGTACTGAAATCGAATCATTTGTCAGATTCTGTTTAAAACCTGCAGCTTTTTGTAATATTGTATTTTGGAATTTTAAATTACTGATTTTGAGTGAAATCAATCATTGATAACACTAGTTCACAAATTTAAAAAAAAACGTGAACTTTACTAATCGACCTATACTTTTGAAGTAAAATCGGGCGCTGAATTCGAAAAAGGTATTAGAGAAAATATCAGTAGATTAGCATTAATTTGAAGTCCCTTTTTTGGATATCGAAGGCCATTATAAGCTATCGATCTTTGGAACACAATTTTTGCGCATGATTTTTAGACAAAATTATGTTTAATTGACAGCTTTAGACTCGATGGTAACATTTAAAAACTTGATTTTCTATCTGATTTTGAATCTGGTCCATTTGTTCAAGGATTGAGATTTTGTCTCGCTATTCTAGTTTCAGGGAACAATGCAGAAATAGGAAAAAAACAATAGAAAAATGTAATTATTTCACAAAAAAAAACTAATTTAATGCGTAATGGAAAAAAATAATTTCATTCCAATGTACTGAGAAACAGAGATTTTTGAGCAACTTTGTTTCTTCTATAAGAAAAACGATCAAATTAACGGTATTAATCTTCAAATTGTGTTTTAAAAATCGATTTAGTTAAAATGAGGTAGCGAAGGAAAGACAGAAGTGGAGAAGTTTTATTAAAGTTTATTTTTACCAAATGTTCATGTTCAAAACTTCCATTAAGCCCTCACATGTCAAGCATCTGTTGATAGATTTGTTCTTCAAAATTCCAAATATTGCTTAATCACCTCAACTGTCAAACGGAATTTTAAGCATTTCTAAAAGAAATTGATTTGGCTTTTTTTTTTGTTCACAGCCGGTCGCAGGGTGAACGCCCTTACTTATTTACTTAGTTTTAAAATTTTGAGAAACTAGATTAAATTACCTACATGACTCATCTAACAACGTCGAAAACGGTCAACATTTGTGGACAGAAGAACGACAACAAACTAGAGATCAAATAGAAAGGGCAAAAACTTGACCAGGTATTCTGCAAACGGCATGTTTAAACTCTTTGCACAAAAAAAAAATTGAATTTTTTGCCATGTGTTTTTGAATAAGAGAAAAAAGGAGTAAAAACAATTAATTGTAATGCAATAACTGTATTATTTTGTTTGTTTACATAGTGTAACAAAACCAACAACTTATAAACATCCAATACAAGGGTTCTTTTTTTGAAATACTTCAATCAAAACACAAACATATGCTCAGGGCACATCATTTTTAAAGAATTTAAAGCATTTTGTCTTCAATCTACATAGAGACATCCTCATTACAAAGCTCTTGAAAATTCTTTGCATCGTTGCTTAAAATTTCTATGGGTGTTTGGAGTTAATTCTCAATTAAAATTTTAATGTTTTCTCCAAAGTCTTGTCATGGATAAGGTTAGAAATCTGTTCATACGAAATGTTCTTTAGTCTAGTCTAGTCCCCTTCATAGAGTCTAGATAGTGATGAACTGTACATTCATTTTTAATTTGTGTCTTGTGTTTAACTCTTGAATTAAACGCTATCATAGAAATGTTATACCTAATATAAGCTTCTTTTTACATTTTAACGCTTGCAACAAAGAGTTCTGAAGTGGGAGTTTTTTTTCCCAATTTAGACGTAATTGATTTGAAGGGTGATCTGAGTGTTTTTTTATTCCAAAACATTTGATTTTCTTCCTACAAATCTAATGAACTGTTCCGACTTGGAAATTTTAAAAATAATTCTGAATTTTGAATTTTCGGTAATTTCAAGATCAGAGATTCGATCTTGAAACCTGAATTTTGGTTTCCTTTTGTGTTTGACCGGTTTTGGGTCTAAATTGATGTTTTGCCGGTTTCCCCAGTGCGATTCTCAATTCCTGGTTTTTCCCGGTTTTCACGGTTCTGTAGCCACCTTGCACGTCCTGCATGCTGATGTAGTTGTTTTGACATTTTCCATACATTAAACTGGGAATCGGCCTAAAATTTTCGTTTTTCATCAATTGCGAAATAATTTACAGCGTTTTGGGTGAAGGAACTGAAATTTGTGTTAAAATATTTGATTTCAGTATGAAACATATATTAAATAAAGAGCTTAGGATCTTTTCAAAAGTCAAATAAAATAAAGATGCGAGAAAAAACTATGGAGCAAATTTAACATTTTGCTATTAACAAACCGTAACTTGCGTTTAAAATGATTCATTAGAACTGTAAAATGTGTTTTCTTGCGATATTTTAATATTTGATGCTTGCAATGAGCCCTGTAATGGTTTCCAATAATAACAATTTCCATGAAAATTTGCATAATTCTGCGGAAAAACAAATTTTATGCAGAACTGCAATCCAAATCCTATTTTGCATGGAAGCACATAAATCACATAAAATAGAGTTTATGCATTTGGGAACAGTCGTGTACAAAATACTGGCACAAAAAATGATTTTGAGCTTGAGCTAGAGTTTAGGTAAACCGTACATTTCAGTAGTTGCTACTCCGTGATTGACAAGAACCATCAAAATTGTACATAGATCCAAATAAATGGGGCTTGGGATTAGCATACAATTTTCTGTGTACACGTTTCGAAGGTTTCTAATCTTATATGGTCAATAACGGTGCCGGCCACGTCCTGACGATTCATAGGGGAAAGGGAAGGATTGTTAGTTCGACTTCCGTTGCTACTAGAGACCGAAAACACCTCTAAATCTCCACGGTCGTCACAGGAGGGGTGGTTTGTTAGTGGGGAAGGTAAATAAGATCTGGATTCCCTTAGGGAACCGGCACAACAAATTATTTTAATGGAAAAAAACTGAGAAATTTCAGTACAATGCATGCTTAGTTCCATACATCCATTATCACCCTAATGCACATAGGTTTTACTTAAGTAATTAGAGGAAAGTGGAATTTTGCGCAAAAATTTCTGGGGAGATTTTCAAAAACTTAAGTCGAATGCAAATATTAAACCCACTCAAATGAACAACATATGTTCGTTCTCTAAGTTAATTTGAATTTTTTTTTTTTGAATTGTATCTATCTGGTTGTACTGTACCATGATCGATCTTAATCATAGATTATCTTGAAAGTCACCCTGGGGTTGAATCGATTAGAATGTGATTATGTTTTCGAAAATAAAGCAACCTTAGAACATGGAACCAGTTTCTCAGAACTCGCAGGGCGTTTCACGTGGCTTTCATTTTCACACATTCTAGTCCATAACAGAATTAAAGCTGCGGAGTAGTTCGAACGGAAGTCTTTAGGCCCCCCTTTAGACTTGGCAGTAATTACCCAAGCATAGACCTAGACGTGACTATGTTAAGACGGTTAGTTGCCCTAAGATATGTGAAATAAGTGACGAGACTGAGACTGCATAATGACACACACCGTAACGTAAGCCCAGTGAATGCAGGTTGCTGCTTGCAATCGTTCACTCTCACTCTCTAGCGCACGAAATTGAAACAAGAAAGCTCCTAGACTGTGTCATTAGATTGACGAAGGGGGTCCCTCCATTAGCCCAAGTCTAAGCGCAACTTCGAAATCCCCACGTGGTCTGGTCAACGTGAGCTAGTTGTCTGTAAGTGTGTGTAATGGGTCTCATTCGGAAAGTACATACATTATGCAAAGTGGCCACTTATGCAGACTGTATAGACTGCAGACTGCAAGAAATCGGCGACGGCCTCGAAGCCTGTCTTGTCCAGTCGAGTGAGTTGCAGATGCATTTATAAGTCGGTAGAAGGTGCAGATCAACCATCAGCCGCGTCGAGATGAGAAATCCTGGTCAGTACTTAGTTATGCAATCCACGTGCGGGGGGCTGCAGGAAATGGATCGCAAACGCGCAAATTGGAGCAGTTGCATAATTGATTACCTTCTACCTTGGAGAATTGTGTCAGGTTTGCAGATATTTAGGTCACTCGCATTCCGAAGGACCAGTTGATTATAATTTAAAAAATTTATAAAACAGATCACCAAAACGTTTAACCTATTTGTTTCGAAGTTTGATTTATTAATGAGTTAAAAAAAACCAGCATGACACACCCTGCAAGCCCTCGAAAACTTGTTCTGAAGTTTTGTGGTGGATTCCTTAAGACCATACTCACATTCTAATCGATTCAACTCCAAGGGATTATCAAGATTATCTATCATGCTTCGCAGACTGGTATTGGAAAGGTAGACCTACAGCTAAATTGATCGACTTATTTTTAAACATGACGTGAATGCACTTGTTTTACAACTGTTCAGATTTTTAGTTCTATGTGAATCAAGTGAGTGGCGAAAAATTTTTGCCGGATGTGTTGGTTTAAATTTGTACATATTGGTACGAAACTTGTTTACCAGGAAAAGCTAGGCTTACAACGAATCGTTTCACTGTTTGTATTGAGCATGATTGTATATAAACATGATCTGAACCGACGACAAATTTTAATGTGCCTTACTGCATGAACTATGAACCCGTTGAGAAAAAAAAAGTTCGTTAATGGCAATAATTTCAACTATTTTAATTATTTTAATTATTTAAAATTGATTAAAATCTTTGACAGTAGGTACTGAATAAAGCTGAAAAATGTAAAAAAATCTTCGGGACATACAGTTGCGTTCAAAAAAGAATGAAATCGCGTGATATCGTCCAATACTGAAGTTCATTGACAAAATTTTTAGGGCAGGATCGAGAAAAATTAAGAAAAGTCCCAGAAGGCAAGGCCGTGCGAACGGGGGGGTTTAGGGGTTAAACTAGGCTTGCCAGATACTTTTAGAAAAAAGCGGGACATTTCACGATGAAAAAGCGGGACACAGCCGAAAAAAGCGGGACATTTGGGAAACTTTTAAAAACAGCTTAATTGTATGGCCAAACATTATCCAAAGTTATCCATAGAAAGTACACTAAGATTCTTTTTTTAACGCGGAATGATTTAGTTCAGTTTTTCCTTACATGACTTCCATTTTCCTTCTATTCTTTCGATTTAAAATCATTGTGTAGTAATAAATATATTTCAAATTTGTTTTAAAAACTTAATAAGATCGAGAAAACTTCCATCAAAGTATACGGATAATTGAGTCTTTTTGCAGATCTACACTGATGGATCAGTTGCAAATAGGCGGGTTGGCATTGGAATATTAAGCAGAAACAAAGAGCTCTCCTTCCAACTACCAGAGGAATGCAATATTTTTTCCGCAGAAGCCATGGCCATTTTGTTAACCCTCAAAAACATAGCGAAGAAATCAAGGTATCCTGCAGTTGTTTTCACGGATTCAGCCAGCGTTTTAGCACCAGTAGAGTCGGGAAAATCGTTCCATCCTTGGGTACAAGAGATTGAAGAGAAATTGCATCAACTTAAAAGCACTTTATGTTGGGTCCCCGGTCATGTGGGCATTGAAGGCAACAGCAAAGCATATGAATTGGCCGAGAAGGGTAGGAGTGGCCCGAGGATGTCAGTTGAGATTCCGGCACAGGACATTATCACATGGGTTAGGTCAGAGATAAGATCGAAATGGGAAGCAGAATGGATAGATAATCGGGAACTCTTCTTAAGTGGGATAAAAAGTAACACTCGGAATTGGAAGGATAGAGGAAGTCCTTTAGAACAACGTGCTTTGACCAGGCTACGAATTGGGCATACGAAGTTGACACACCTGGAGTTCTTCACGAGAGGAATAACAAAATGCATCACCTGCAACAAACCGCAAACGGTTTCCCACATCATCGGAGAATGCAGATTATACGCAACAGAAAGGCAAAACAGCGGAATTAGTTACGACCCATCGACAGCGTTAAGCGCAATGAACGAAGACAATCTAATAATTTATTTGAAAAGTGCTAGAATATTAGATAATTATAGATTTAAGAAACAGTGTAAACGTTATAAATCTCCTAAGAGGACGAATGACCATGTTGGTTAAAATCCTCTATAAATAAACAAATTAGAATAGAATAGAATAGGATAATTGAGTCTAAAAAGGTGGCTTATAATAAACGACAGTTTAATTAAAAATTCGACGAAAAATTAAGAACTATAATCATTTGAAAGCAACTTAAACAATATTTTATTAATACCAAAGTTATTTACATTGCATTGTTTAATTGCATTGTGCTCCGAGAACGGTTAACTGAATCAGAATCTTTCTGCAATACTAAGGACATTAGAGTTGTCTTATACTGTCTTATATAAAATATGAAAAATGCTGCTTATTCTGAGAAAAAAAAATTGAAAGCTTCTGTGTTGGACGAATGAATTCAAATTGAGGCTAAAGTTAGATTTTTTTTAGCGTAAGTAAGTGAACTTTGTAAAAGTTTTCTAAGAAAAAAAAAGCGGGACATTTTGGGGGAAAAGCGGGACAGCGGGACATTCAACAAAAAAGCGGGACATGTCCCGCTTTTGCGGGACGGATGGCAACCCTAGGTTAAACCCCCCCCATGAAGATTTTTTCCTAGTAAAATTTCCACCGTAGTAACGGAAGATTACTTGATCTTAAAATGTATTTGAAAATAAGTGTTAAGAAGCAAGTCAGAAATTAATTAAGCAAGGAATTAAAAAATCACCTTTGGATTAAGGCATTTTGATCTACGACACTATTTGCCGTTCACGAATTGAAACTAACTTTGATTGTAGATTTCAATTTTCAGTTCAATCAACCTTTTGTATTGAAACTCAAAACTTGATATCAAATGAAAAACATATTATTCAAAAATAAAAGCTTTATATGAATTATCAACTTTAAACAGAATCAAGTTTTTCTTACACTTTCTGCTGTAATGTCAAAGATACTTGTAATGTTATATTTTAACTTTTTTAACTGATAAATTTTACTTATTAGATCATGCATCATTATCATCAAAATATTTTTCTTTAATTGGATAAACTAAATCAAAATAAGATTTTTCATAAATGTAGGTTTGTTAGTTAATCAGTTAACAGTTTCATGTTTGATTTCACTTAACACTGATACATTTTTAAACTCCTTATCATTTCATATTTTGTTTTCATTTTCGAATAAATTTACAGAATTTTATTGCACAGCTTTTTTTAATTTAATTATTAACTTGCCGAATTTTATATTCTAAATGTTTTGATTTTTAGAAATATTTTTAACAAATTTGTCTTTGGTTTTTAATTCTGAATTTTCATTTTCTTGAAACATAAGCCATTAACTCCAAATTTTTAATAAGAAAACATAGTTTCTACTTCCTGTTCTTTCTAGGAGCCAATATTTCAATCGAAAGTGACAAAATTCTCAGAGCTTGTAATTTAAAGCTTGAAAACCTGGGATTGAAAATTTAAAAACTTTTTATTAATATTTAATATTATATGAATTTATTTATTAATATTATATGAAATATTGTTTTTTGGATCGAAGTAGCAACTTTAAAACTAATTGAAAATACGCAGTGTTGACAAACTTGGATTTGTGCTTACAATATGAATAACAAAACTATGAACTCCTTATTTTGCATTTTTTATCAGTTTAATTAACCTCAATTAACTTTTTAAGCCGTTTATTTTGATAACTGGAGTATTTAACGTTATAAAAGGTTTTATTTCTGGCTTCAATAACTGGTACTTTTAAAATAAATCTAAATATATTCTTCTTTTTATCAAGTTAAATTGAACCATCAAACATTGAATAAATTCTGTTCAAAATAATTAACATTTCAAATCGCGATTGAATATTGTTTGTTCAAATTAAAAAAAAAATACAGCGGAATTTTTGATTAAATTTTCAGTTGAAGATGAGGAAAAGAATTTTAAGTTAAGATGAATAAAAACTAACAAATATTATCATTTTTCCAACAACTAATAATGGTAAGTTTTGCACCATATTGGACATTTATTTAAGGATTCAGATTTGTTTTTACTTCTGTATTTTTTAAATGTTTATTTTAAATTTGCTAAGACATTTTTTTGAAACAAATTTCTTTCTTCTTTCGTGACTTATCAAAATTTTGAAACTTTCATTGTAATATGTTTCGAAAATTTTGTTTTTTTCATCAGTCCTGTTTTTAGTTTGTGTGTTAATAATAAGTGAGAAACGGTGTAAGAAATCCCTATCCTTTTTCATTGTTTATTTTTGGTATTGTTATTATTTTTATATAAATTTGAATTTCGAAAACCCCCCCCCATGGACGGGTCCTTCACACGGGCCTGCCAGAAGGAGACTAAAAAGCAGCTGGAAATTAACTATTTGACCAAAATTCGCATGGTAAATCGTTTAAGAAGTCCTCGATAACCCAATGGTGAGCTATAATTTGAAAAAAAAGTGAAGATTATTGATTCCATGAAGTGAGATGAATGTGACAGGTTTTTTCAAGCTCAATCCGAAAATGTGAACAGAGAAAGTAATGAAAAAGTTTAATTTTTTCTGACTGGTTCGTCAAGCTGACGTGAAAATTGGCCTGACAAGGTAGAAAAGCTACCCACCGGTAAAATAAACAAAATACGGTGGTCAAGTCGTGTGCAAAATGTTTGGACTGCTTGTGGGAAGATATTTAGAAAAAAATCGTAATATACAGCAAAATGAACTCTTTAGAGGTCATCAGGCACGGTTCCAACCAGAAACTTTTCGTTGACAAGTCTCGGCTGGATGTTCCGGAGTTGAACAAGGAGAAAAAATTGAAAAATTTAATGTCTAGTACTTGAGGAGGCTTACGATCTGTGGAAACTGCTAATTACTCAGTATTTCATAAAGATTGACACGATGAATGACTAAAAATGCAAAGAAGACTACCTCCAAATGCGACCGTTTTCTCTGCAAAGCTCTTCAATAGATCCCACAAAGTTTATACTTTGTATAAGTTGGATCTGGAAACGTGCCATTACGCAAAAACGGTGGTGGAGTGATAAAAAGTCGTATATGTTGTTTTTGTGTCGAAAAAGTGTGGTTAATAGTATGCATTATAGATGTCGCACGTGTCGCCCAAAAATTAAAGGCGAACAATTTCTTCATTGGACCTTTCGTTTCATAAAGTAACAAATTTGCAACAATTAATGTAAAAAAGTGAAAAATCGTAATTTATTTTCATTTTTTTTCTTGATGTACTCATTATTTCCAACTGAAAAAAATTATAAAAAAAATAAATAAAAAATTATGAAATGAAGGGTTAATTTATCAGTGAAAACCCGAACAGAACAGAACCATGGTTTCACATTCATTTTCCATTGAATTTCAATGTGACCATGAACTTCATGGTAAAAACAGCATCCGGCAAGCGTAAATTTTTCAAGAGTTTACATTTTTAAGTTTATCGTGTATGGGTGATTTTTTGACAGCCGCATAACAATACCCCTTTTTCATGGTTATTTTCGTCAAAACGATGAAATGTATGGTCGTAAACTATGAATTCCAATGTATATTCACGGTATCTTGGATGATTATAATCATGGTGCAGACCATACAATTTATGGTTTGTGAATATGGAATTCATGGTTTTTTCATGGTGCAATTCTATTCGGGAAGTGATGTCCTTTTAAGTAGAGACGTCTTAAAATTATGAATTTTTATAGATGGATAGAATGTTAGATGAAATGAAAGATGGTGAAAATGAGCGGGTAGAATTCAAGTGAATGAAGTGGTAGATACAGATAGAGTTGCATCTACCTCCCCACGCTTGGCCTACTAATGTCAAAGATTTACGCTGAATTTAGTTTAATCAATTTTGACTGAAAATCAAACAGATTATTAATTACCCATTGTAAAAAGACTCTGGTAAAATGATTAATTCGAATACTATTTAGATTGAAGTAAAAAAAAATAAGAACGTACCATATTTACATATTATTTTTGGAAATAAGCGGGTGATGAAACAATACCGAAACTGAAACTGTTGAATCCAACTCCATTGAGAAGACAAGATGACATTTTAAGCGAGTCGTAAGGACAGCTTGATCATGTTCACACTGTCAAGCGGGTTGAGAGGACAGCTTTAAATTTAAAGGCAAGTTGAGAGGACAGCCTGAAGATAAATATCGACAGAAATTTCAAACAAGTTGAGAGGACAGCTTAAAATCGGAAGGTGAGTTGAGAGGACAGCCTATGCTTGTGAATTGAGAGGACCGCGAAGTAAGAACAGCGTGATGAGAGGACAGCTGTGTTGAAGTAAAGGCGAGTTGAGAGGACAGTCTGTGAATTGCGAGTTGGGAGAACCACAAAATTAAAACAGCATGTTGAGAGAACAGCTGTATTTTATTACAAAGCGAGTTGAGAGGACAGCCTTTGACTTGCGAGTTGAGAGGACCGCAAAATAAAATCAGTGTGTAGAGAAGACAGCTCCATCGTAAAAGGCGAGATAAAAGGACTGTATTTTGATGTAAAAATTACATATGTGCATCGATGTAAGTGTGAGGGTTTTATAATGAAATGTAGAGAAGATAATATGTTAAAATGAGATCATCGGACGATGAGAAGAACGGAAGATGATAGAATTGTGAGACGGTTGGAAGATAAAAAACTAGAAAACTAAAACAAGGACATGAAGCTTAGGTGAAAAGATAGCAAGTTGAAAATAATGGGTTAACGAAATTGTGTGAGAGATATGGGTAAATAAGATGATTGCACGATAAAAAATTGATATGATGAGAAAATTAGTTGATTAGAAGATTAAAAGATCCAGAAAATAAGGGGTGAATATCAGATCGTACAAATGGAAAATGAATTAATTACTAATAGAAAAAATGAGAAGTGTTAATATGTATGAGATGAATGGCAGACAAGGGAAGCTAAATAAAAAATTTTAAAAACAACTAAGAGGATAGTAAAGCTTAGTTCTTTTAGAAATTGGACACTTTATTTTGCTGATAGCTCATTAAAAATTGTGACAGCAATTTGTTGCTTAAGAAAAGTACTAACCGATCTATTTTTTCCATAATTTTAAACTCACGCGTTTTTGAAAGAGGAAAAGAAAAAAATATTCTGCACAATTTCCTTCAAAATCCATCATTTTCAAATTGATAGCCTACAAAACCGTAGATTATTTAAAGAATTACCGTGTGTGAGTGGTTTAAAAGTATGCAAACATTGTCATAAATGACCACAAAGTTTAAATTAATCATTGAAGTGAAGCACATGATAGGCAACTACGGTTAAAAGTCATCAGGAAAGTCAAGTCTTATTCCAGAATTTTTAATTTTTAATAAGCAAAAAACTTAGTATAGATCGCTGAAATGTCTAGCAAATTTTTCCTTCGCTAAGCTAAAAGTATTGCCTAGTTATGAGTCATGCAAACCTAACCAGAAGTGTTTGTTGAAGACCTTTAGAAAAACCTAGATGTTCATGAATGTGAAATTCCATAACTATAAATTTAAAAAATTGTTGAATAAAAACCAAATTTCACTTATTTGAATCTTGATGTATCAGCTTTCAAACGTAGAAAAAAGGTTTAGGAAACTTTAAACATTATCATTGACGATCTTATGAAAACTTTCCTTGTTGATCATTGTTATCCCGGTGATAAAATTCACCCAGTTTACTGTGCTTCGTAAACAATTTTATTGCAAGTGATAGAAATATTTTTTTTAGATTAATTCATTTGAACATTCCAAGACTCTTAAATTAATAAGTTCACCACTAGAACGATAATTCTTATCATTTGACGATTTTCTCTCTCGTCTCTTACCGCACTGTAAGCTTCGACAAAGTAGAAGCCAGGTATTTTTTTTATAGTAAGCTCCATTTTTTTGCTGAAAAAGTTGTAATTTTACACACCCTTATACCTACACCTTTTTCATAGTTGTCATATAAATTTAGTAAAAATTTAATTTAAATCTGAATGTAATAAGAAGAATATTAAAAAGGGGGTTCAAAATCTACGTTTTTCATTTGAGATAATAATTTTAACTTTAATGCCGTATGTGTTTGTGTGAAAATTTTCTAGTAGTTACTCGGAGTGACTTAGTCAAATTTTACCTCCTGGTTGTTCGTTTCAAATTATTCCATCTATAAGCAGATGACACAATCATGTATGTAAAACAATTATGACATAGTACACGAACGAACAAATAGACATCTCTCGAAATAAGTAAATGCCATTCGGCTGTATTTGGATGACCGGAGGCGCTGACGGTAGGTTATTTGCGAAACAAATAACGCTAAACAAACCAACAAAAGTCAACTAATCACTATGCATGCACGTATTTACGTTTGTACCTCCTGATATATCGGAATCCGATTGATCCAATGGCCTCATTGACATCGAACGTTGGTCAACTGAGCAACGACCTGACCGCATGCGTGAGACAGTGCCCATACCTATCATCAACGATGATAGGGGGCAAACCCCTCTGGGTTGACGCGAAATGAAGAACAGTTTAGAGATGGACCGAAAAAAAGGCACATGTAAGTACAAATATCACTCAAATTTGCCCACAAAAGGCACTTGGGTAACTACGGTCCGAAAATTATGAAATCCGAATTGCCTCGAATGGAGAACCCTATGAAATTGGCTGACCGAAACCCTTACTCGTCTATCGGGGTGGTCTTGCGTATTCATTCGTGTTCAATTCATGCAAATTGGATGGATGGAGGACGTGGACGCTTTCTGGCGAACTAAAGAGCCCGGCTGTGAGAAAATCTCGACCGGACTGGACCGGTGATCCGATAGTGGTGACCTATGATAACTGTATATTGAAAAGGTGCTGTTTTTCATCATGCAAAAGGTTGTTGGACTTAGATTTAGCAGGTACAGCACAAGAACAAACAACACTTGTTTCGCAACTTAAAACTGATCGAGATGGACTTTCATAAATCTCGCTGAGTTGAGGAAATCAGATCACTATCGGATCAGGAAAAAAATATGTGATATTTGAAACTTTCAAAGTCACCAAAATACTTTAAAATGTGTTAAGTTACTCAACTGTGAATGTAAATTCCTTAAATTCCACTTAATGAAAAATATTATACACATAATTTTGTTCACTAAAAATTTGGAAAAAAAATTGAAATATGAAAAATTTTTGGATATCAGAAAAAACATATCAAAAGCAATTCAATGACGCTAATTTTAATTACATTACATTAAATAGGTAAGACCATCTCGAGCAGACTTTAATGACAAAATCATAATTAATTTATCTGTCATGTCTTGAAAGTAAAATTTGGTGTCATTTTTCCCGAATAAAGGTGGTACAATGCCAAAAATTAGGGTGTCAGTATTCATATACGGATACCTTATTCATGTCAAGTGAAGGTTTCACTAAAACCTTAATGATACCTCATTTAATCACTTTTTTTAAAATGAATATTGAGAGCACAGTGAGGCCACTTTTTCGTATAGAATGGGTTCAGAATATGGCAGGGTAATGCTTTAAAAAAAATTTCTTGAAAAACGATATCAAAATACTTTTTGTGAAAGCAAAATTCAGCATAACTGTGCTACTGAATGAGTGCTAAATTTTGGCATTTCACCACTTTTATTCTGACATAATGACACAAAATTATGCACAAAAGGCATGCTAGCATTGATTGATGAGATTGTTATAATGATATTCAATCATCTTAATGACCCTGATTTTTCGTCGCAAAGGGGTTTTTTGGTCACTAGGGGTTGTGAAATCACGGAGGGGTCACTCCAAAAAATTAATCCAAATGTTCAATATGTTGGACAGAAGCTTGCAAACTTGCATACAATCTACATTGCACAAAATAAAAAAAAAAATGGGTTATTTTGGATCGAAAAATTGAAAAAAATCTCGAATATAAGAGGTGATACAATTCCCATCTTCTACAATTTGACTATTTTTCTTACTATTTTTTAAAATTTCGAAAATATGAAGGTATTTGTTACTTAATTTATCAGCCTTATCGGTGAATTACGGTCATTTATATTTTCATAAAACTATCTAATTTATCAAAAAAATACCTTTAACTTTATTTATTTTCCCTTTCTGGATTTTTGGGGTGACAAAACAAGAATTTTATATTTGTTGTGGCCTTAATGCTCTACTTAGGTATTGATTTGTCATCGTTGTTACTTCAAGGGAGTCTTATTTTGGCATCGGGAAAAAATACAACACGAAATAATGCTGTCACTTTGACATTGATAGCTCAGTCTGGAAACGATAAAATCTATCGGTTAAGGCATCAAAGTCAGCTCGGGATATTTTATCCATCTTCTCCTAAATTCACATAATTAAAAAAAAATTCCGTGTGACCAAAAATTCCGCCAGTGAATTGTCGATGAGCATTTCAAGAGAAAATTCCAATTGTTTCGATTGTAGTTTTTGCATTCAATAAAGGTAGCAAAGGGTAATAAAACCTTTTCATTAAAAACCAGGAGTGAAATTGGAGAGGTATTGTGATATTAGAAAAAAAAAAGAAATTTCTGGAAGATAGTCTGACGAAAACAAGGCAAAAAAATTTCGATTTTTTTAAGGTGAAAAAAAATAAGAGATGATTTTGAATAATTTTGAGGTGTAAATATGTTTTTTTCAACCCTGAAAATAAGAAAAAATACATGAAATAATTTTGTGCACAAAGATTTTGAAAATAAAGGTTTTCAACTCTCCTGACAACCGCAAGTAATTTTAACCTTTGAGAAAAACGTTTTAGAACTTTAACGAAATTTGAAAGAGGATTTCTAGCAAAAGAAATCTTCAATATTTTTAAAACCATAAGTCATATCGTTTTCGTCAAATTCGTTTTTTTATAATCGTTGTGCTTCCAACTTCAGATCCCTTTCTTAGCTGTGAAAAGTTTTGAACAGCTGTTTGAATAATATTTGATTGTTACTCAAAACATCCCAAGTACTCTTAAATTCTTTTAAAATATTGTTCTTATTATTTTACATAAAGCTGTTTGATTGTTTTACATAAAGTTTCATTTCTTCGGGATATTAGACAAAAAAAAAAACTTAAACATCTCAAACTTTGTTCAAATCTTGTAAAAATAACTTACTAAGAGTTTCATGGTTTTTCTCCGATATACTTAAAACTAATTTTTTTGTATTTGAAACTTCAGATTTAAAAAAAGTCAAAATTTCATTTGATTTTAGCTGTTAAATAACGTTCAAAACTACATTAAATGTAAGGCCTATTTCAACCTAACATTGCTATATTAAATTTTTCTACTGGACTGTTATCAACTAACGTAAACTTCAAGTAAAAATAGTTTATTTGGAATCGGTTTTCAGCTCACAGATACAGGCACAGTCTCCATACAGTGTCAATTTGACACAATCGGAAGTCCGAAGGCTTGTGACTTGTTTCAGGCGCACCCAAAAAAAATTTCTTTGGGACCCTACTAATTTTACAAGATTTTAAATTTTGCATCCTTATTTAAAAAAAAAAAAATCACTCACTTGAAGCCCAGAAAAAAACATTCTTAACAATTCTCGAGTGTCAATTTGACATTCCTGGCTTCTTTAAAACTTATAATTTTCAGAGCAACGCAGTGCTTATGTATTCTCTTCAATAAAATCATTACTAAATTTCGCTTTAATTTTTTTTTGTGATAATCATATCTTGTCAGCATCCCGTTGAGTTGTAAAAATACATTTATTACCTATCTTTACTAGACCATGCCCACTGCCCAGCCACAGCAAACATAAATTCACATTAGAAATGATAGTTAAAATCGTTAAAATCGTTATTGCAAATCGCAATTCCTACCAAATAAATAAATTATCGTAAAAATGGTTACTTAAAATCGGTATAAATCGGAAATGATAAAAAGTCCGTTTACAAATTTGTTCACCTGCGCGGGATTCAATTGAGAAAATAACCTTGTTTTTCTCTCTGCGATAAGCAGTGCAACCAGATTGCTAAAAATCAGATGGTTCATTTAGAAAATTGGTCCAATGAAAGAAGGAGCAAATATTGTCTCTGGCAACAATTACATGCATTGAGAGCAAAACTTGCCGATATAGTGCCCTTGCTCGCTCTTGAAAAGAAATATTGATTAAAAAGTAAGCACGTATCACGTACACTTTCGAAAGTTTTTATAGGAAGAAAACAGATCTAATAATCACGCTTACTTTTCGCTGTACAATCCCAAAATATCAAAAAACAATTATCGATAAACATAAACAATATGAAAAAATTCATAAGAGCAAACTTTACAACTGTTATAGAGCAAAATAAAATTAAATGTTAATTTCACTTGGAACTCTTTCTGGTACATTTAAATTTTTTATTATGAATTTTGTCAAAAATAAATAGATCCTAAAAAAATCTATTCATATAACATTGTATGCAGATACAAAGATTTACATTCAATCGCAGTAGTACAAAAATAATGGAAAAGGTACTAGTTAGCTTTGAAATGAAGATTGAAAAAAAACCTCCCATTTGTCTTCTCGATAATTTTCAATTTTATATCTTCTTACGCGAAGAACTCATGTCATCACGTTTGAATTTAAGAACGGTAATATTAACAAAAACATTCAGATACTTAGCTTTTCATCCAATGCGAGAATTTTTTTGGAACATAAAGGAATCCACAAATTTGATTTCCCTATCTTAGATACAAATATCCGTTGAATTTTCCTAGTCCTCCCAGCTTGGATTTCATGTAGAGAATTTCCTTTGAATTTCTCAATCACCTGATTTTTTCATTCTTCTTGAAAAAGTACACAATTTCTCTTATCACCAATATAAACTCCCATTTTTGTATAAAAATTTTTGTAAAACCGGAGCAAAATGAATTTTAGAAACTCTACGATATTTTGCACAGCCATTAACAAATTCGACGCCAACTAAAAAACTCGCTCGGTCCCGAGAAAGGCTTGCTGTGATCATATGTAGATATTGAAAAAACTCTGAATTAAAAACAGATACTAATTAATCAAAAATATAAAAAAGATTCTTGTGAAAATTCGTTAACAACTCTGTATTCTGTTTTGCATGAAGAAAATAATGTTCCAATATGTCTTATTGCGTCAATTTTACATTTTTCTTTGTAGAATATCTCTACTGTGGCTGAGACTACTTTAATAATGCATTCAAAAGTACGGTTCGAGCCTCACTTTTTTACATTTCTTGTTGTTCATAGTCAGAGGTGCTGATAGTCGCAAAACACCTATGTGGAATTTTTGGTGTCCCTCCATAGATGCCAATGTGCCTGATTTTTACAGGATTTGCCTGATTTTTCGATGCTCAGCCTGACAACCTGATAAGCCATTGAATTTCCCAGATTTTTTAAAATATGCCTGATTTTGAACGACTTTAAACTGAAAAGGTGATAATCAAAGCAATCGAAAGATTCCCTTTAATTATTGTTTAAAAATGGGAATTAGAGGGAAACTTTCGATTGCTTTGATTCAGTAGAACTATTCAACCAAAACCAAATAGGCTCACAACACATAATTGAGTGGAAATGTGGAGCGATGACAAAAAAGGGCACTTTGAGTGAAATTCCTGTTAGTTTAATGTAGCCTGATTTTGTCTGATTTTTATTTCACCAGTTCCCTGATTTTTGAAAAAAAAGAATGTTAGCAACCCTACTGGTGTACATATCAAAAGCATTAATAAACGACGAATGTTTCAGCTTCGTTATGTATTGATAAACACAATCAGCTAAGCTAAGAGACATGCTTGTCCAACACCTCGCAAACAGAACAGAGCAGAGAACGAATTACACTTTTATCATTTCGGTTTCCGAGTGCACTGCTCAGCCGATCAACGTTCACAAATCTTTTTGCCGAGTGCGCCCGATTGCGGTTGCTCTGACGGTCGGGTGGACGTCGCTCGCTCTAAAGAAAAGAGAAGGAGCTGGCTAGAAAATTGTGCTCTAGCGACGCTGCTGAGTAGCTCAGTGTATCAAGCCAGAAAGATTTCAATGCAGGAATGTTTTCTTCAGAAAAGCCGCCGTTATGCAGAGCGGGACAGAGCATCAGTCGAAGAGGTCCAATGTAGGTTTATGTATGAACTTTTTTGTAGGTAGCCGGGTACGGCACTTCCTGGCAAGTTATTTAAAAAACATGGGGAAAACCGGGTAAATAATCTGAAATTTTCCATTCCAAAAACCGAGCAATATACGTCCAAATCTGAGGAAATTCCAGACATTTATCTAGTGAAGAAAAACGACTTACATTTTTTTGTCGCAACACATCAGCAGTGTTAAATTTATGTTTAAAGCATACGAAGGAAAGTTTTGGTTTGATTTTTTATGAAACAAACTTTCACAGATCCAATTTTCAACAAACAATTTTAAACTGAATTCGATTTTCTTGTTTCATTTTCCAAATAATGTGGATAAAACTGGGTAAAATCCAAGTAGTTTTTTCACAATATTCGGGCATCCGAAAATTACTGTATACTTAGGTTTATGTACTTTAAATATCGTACGTGGGTAGCATTAATTTACAAAAGCAGCAATTCGCAAAGTAACCTTTACTAAAAAAAGTAAATTATCCAAAAATGTTTGTCTATTATACAAACCGTGAAAATTATGCAGGGATCTGGGACAAAATTTAGTAATAAAACTGCAAAACTTTCACAAATCGTAAAATTTAGGATTTATCTTCCTTTACCGCTACGCTTTTGATATTTTTCGACCGAAGAAAGCTTTCGTAGCTAATCATTGGTCCTGGTGCAGAACATCAATCTAGAGGAACTCGCTCAGGAATGACCAGATAGGTGTTTTGGGCAAAGTTGTTAATTCGCATATTTTGATATAAAATTCAAAGTCGAGAGATTCAAAAATAGCGCGATAATAACAATAACTTTTTGTAAAGCATTTTGAAGAATTTTTTTTTAATTTAACCGTACCTCCTTGGGTAAAGATTGTAGAACTTTAACATGTTAAACAAAGTTGTGTATTTTGTTGAGATAAATAGCTTTGTAGAATGAACTTAAGCTCTTAAATGCTTAACAAGAAAGTTATGATTTATATCACGCTATTGATGGACCTCTAAACTTTATTTTTCATATCAAAATATGCGCTATATTATACAGAGCAATGTTGTCGAAGACACCAGCATTCTATCTTAACTACCTTTTGCGTTATTAATTTAGTTCCGTTAGATTTATGTTCTGCATTGTAAATTCTGACGCACTTCGAAACATCGATCCAGACTCAACCGATGAAGACAAACCGAGTTTTCTGCAAAGCTTCTCTTTCGCCCGAGTGCGAACGAATTTATCTGCACTGAGAACGCACTTCATCAGTTTGCTTGCTTCTCTTGCCCACACTTGGGTGGACGCTTGGACGCTCTGGAGGTAACTGAGCATTTTTTAAAGATGATCCGTTTGGGAAGAGCACAGCGAAAAAAATACACGCTCTTACTCTGAACGGGCTAATCTGAGGAGCGATGCCAAGCATGCTCAGAGATGCCAATGTGCTTGATTTTTCAGCATTTGTCTGATTTTACGAGGCTCCGCCTGACAACCTGATAAGCCATTAGATTTCTCTGATTCTTGGAAATAGACCTGATTTTGAATGATTTTTGCGAATGTGATAAAAAATGTGTTGTAAGGAACTGCATTAGGTACCATTGCTGAAGTTTCACTGAAGATCGCCGACCAAAAAAAAGGTCATCAGTTTGAGTAAAATTTCCGTTACTTTGACGTATCCTGATTTTTCCAGTCCCTGATTTTTGAAAAAAAGGTGGCAACCCTGGCCAAGCCATCTGCCATCGCTTTTGCTTTCCATAACAGGGGTGCCAGGTGGTTTCATCCATAATCAGGACAACGCAATGTCAAAAATCAGGATTTTTCAGAACACCTCTTGATTCATGAAAATAATAAGGATTTCTGCTTAGATTGCATAATTAAAGGCGCAATACAGGTGCTGTAAACACCTCAATTTATGCAACAACAGTGCTTGTTGGCTGGCCGATTGTTCATATCGAAAAACACCATATAAATATCATCTGTACCGAAGATTACCATCTGATAAATGGTTTTAACTATTTTATGACCTATTTATTCGTTTTTATTGTAGTTTTATATAGTTTTTTTTTATGAAAATCAGGACAAATCAGGACATTTTAGGGACAAACTTTCATAAATCAGGACAACTCAAGAGTTTTAGAAAAATAAGGACGGGCACTCGAAAATCAGGACAAATCCTGATAAATCAGGACACCTGGCACCTCTGCTCCATAATGACAACATTTTTTTTGGCATAGGGTATATTCGCTCTGACGTGTTGATTTACAGATTCTCTACGGAAGTGCAGCTAAAAATCTCCGTGGTGCGTTTCAAAGAATTTGCACGCCTTTGAATTTGCACGCCAAGAATTTGGAGTTCCTAAAGAAACTCCAAAATTCAAATCTTTGTGTGAAAAACGATGTTTCCAATTTCAGTTTTTTAAGCATTGAAAGCTAATTTTCAACTTTTTCTGATACGTGGTGTTAGTTTTTTTTTATATAAAACTACGGAAAAAATGATGATTGTTGCTGAATATTGTCTGTAAGTTATTATAAAGTTTTAAAATTAAGTGATAAAACTTAATGTTTTTTTACCTTATGTTTTTTTTTAACCTTTGAAAAATTTTGGAACATGATGCAATATTGAATCAATCGAATCATGACGACGTAATATTCTAATAGGTCTGATATTACGTAATCGATTTAATCATTGTTCAGATATAGTCTGAATTTTCAGCAAATTTACGTCAACGCAAGCAACCTTCATCGTCGGGAGGTGTCATATTCCAAGGTCTACCAACTGAAAAAAAAACTTCACTATTTTCAACTCGAGAAGCGTGAAATCTACATCAAAATTGAACTTTAATCTCCCCATGAGTGGCCTCCGGAACGAGGCATTCATAGGCCTCAGAACTTATAACTAGTTTCGTAGTTGCGTAGTTAGCCCTTACGAGACTGTCATCCGTTGACTACTCCATGGGACTCCATGGAAGAGATCTTTTCACCTTCTCAATTTCATGCCTTTCACAAAACGTGTTCGGCTTATTTGCTCGTCGTCAAGCTGTTGTAAAACCGAAAGGCCGGCTCAATCCCATTTAACTCCAGCCTCCGAGAGGCTTAATCCCAGGATTACCAACTACCTACTACTGGTCATCTTCTCAAGAGACACCCCGGTTTAAAAATCGCGGATCTAATGGCCCAGTGCGAATTGGCTTTTTTTTCTTCATTCAGCACACACATTACGCGTTACGTGTTTGATTCATGTGTGTTTGACTGAACGTTACGTTATAGGTCGCGACGACAGAATTACGGAGACGTGCAAATCGGTGTGCCATAATCTCTGTTTCCTATGGACTTGTTTTAAGCCGCGTCTTCGTTATTTTTTCCCCCTCTGACTCGCTCTAAGATTGCTAAAACAGTCGATTTGTCTCGGTTGCTTCTGAACATACCTACCCAGTTGAACCAGGTGCCCCATCAATTGAGTGCGTTGTCTACAACAGACATTGCTGTGAATGATGAACCAGCACCGTCTGTCAAATCAAGACAAGAATAGTTTGCGGAGAGAGCGCCTCGGGGAAAAAAAGATGACGGGGGGAAACCAATCACTTTTACTTTCATTCATGCACGATCATCATCGTCGTGAACGACGATCATCATCAACGATGGGCGCCGACTTAACCTGTTTCTGGGAAAAAGTACACGTTCGACTTAAATGGCAGAAAAAGCTATCCGCCGCGATGATTATGTGAGCCCTAGCATGTGTTATGTGTGACTAGTTGACTAGACACTCGGCTGTACTTAAGAAGTTGAATGGGTAGTTTGGATTAAACTAATTTAATGTGTTCGTTTATCAACAAATCGTTATGAATGCTACGAGATGTCTGAGAATGATTTCACAGGAGAAAAATAGCATCAACGAACGATTGTAATAAACATATTAAATACTTGATTGTCCAATTACAAGAAAATGTATCTACTTTGTTTGCATATCTGATATCTGTTAACATTAACTTTTAATGTTACTGATTTTCTATTTTCAAACCTATCGCTTTTTCACGACCAAGCCTATTTAGAAGAAAATTAGTTCAAGTGTTGAAAAACATTACACTAGCTCATTAAAATCAATCTTTACTGATTTTTCCTAAAAACTCGATTGTGCCAATCATATATTTTTTTGCCACTGCACAATGGGGAAAAAGTAGATAAACCGCGAAGAAACGCAATATCTTCCCTCCTACATGAACCAAATCTATGAAAATATACTTTCTTTAAGTGACAGTGTTCGGAGAATCGATTGGACATAGCTTCAGGTGCCGCACGGGCTTACTAACGGATATATAGTGCCTCTTTTACCCCTAATTCCCCTTTATTTTTTAAAACAATCCAGACATACACTGATGTGGACTCAAAAGTTTCGAACAAAAATAGGCCTATCTTGTGTTATTTTATTACGAGGAATCAATTGAAGGCTGCTTGAGCGACTAACTGCTTTGGAAAATGGAGTTATGGCTGATTTTACCCTCAATTCCTATATTTTTCAATTAATTATGAAAAATGTTCGTACTGGAAAATTTTGAAGCAAATTGGACCTATCTTGTGTGATTTTCACCGAGAAATTGGATAAAGGCTGTTAGAGCCACCATACGCACCGAAAAATGGAAGTACGACTGTTTTACCTTCAATTCTCCTCCATTTTCAAATGGCTCAGAAAAATTATGTTCGGACTTGAAAATTTGGAACCAAAAGAGATTTATGTTATGAGGTTTTTCCTCATCAAGTTCTGACTTGTTCTGACATTGTCAAGTTCTGACTTGACAATTTTTAACCAGATGAGAGTTATCTTGTACAATTTTTTTCCGAGAAATCAGCCAACGCACACATCGGAGAATTGAGTTTTGGCTGCTTGCCTCTACATTTTCAAATATTTCAGAAATAGCATGTTTGGAATTGAAAATTTCGGAACAAAAGAGTACAATCTGGTGTGATTTGGTTCAAAAGTTATCAAAGTCCGGACATGATTTTTTGCAAATGTTAAAAAATATCGAGAATCAAGGTTAAAACAGTCATAACTCGATTTTTTGAACGCGTGCGAAGGTTCAAATAGCCTTCATTCGATTCATCGAGAAAAAATCACACTTGGTAGATTTAATTTGATCCAAGATTTTCAAGTCCGAACTAGCGATTTCTAAGCTATATTAAAAATGTTAGGAAACTGACGATAAAACGGCCATTCCTCTACTTTCCAATGCATGCGTTGGCTCAAACAGCCTTCATTAAATTCCTTGGAATAAACCTCATAAGATGGATCTCACTTGATTAAAAATTTTCATGTTCGAACATACTTTTTTTCTAAATTAAGATAATTCTGGGGTATTCCCGGTGAGAAATCCAGTTCTTGGAGTATATATCCTTTAAACATTTGTGTAGGATACAGATGTAAAGTACGAGGCAGCGTCTCAAAATAAAAATACTTAATTCGTTTTGATTAACCTATTCTTGACAACGAGTATTCTTGGAGTAGTGTGACAATATGATTTTTCTGAAAATCTTTTGGACCGAGTTTTTAGAACGAAAATTTTCATTTATATTTTAACTAGAAATACCGTCTAAGTGTTTAAGTTTTTTTGAATCAATTCATAAAAAAAACAACAAAATAACTTCATAAAGTTCTATCTATCCGGTTTTTGATAAAGCTTAGTTCTTTTAGAAATGGGACAGTTACGAATGCGTGTATCTCAAAAACCTTTCGTTTGATCTGAAAACTTTCTATGAAGGAAATGAAGGTAATCTTATGATAATTCATGAAAAAATTTGAAAAAATATATTTATCGTTTTTTTGTAAGAATAAATTCTACTTTAGTCTTGGTACCTCCCATCGGCTAGCGCACACTTTTTTCAGTCATGATATTGATCAGTTATTCAAAATAATACTTCATCAAATTTGTATTTTAGGTGGCTACATCCTCTTCCTTCAATTTCCGCTACTTTTCGGACCAATACTTCTCTTTTAAAAGAAACTGAGGGCAATTTTGTGGATACAGATGTTTCGAAATTAACAAATTTGATTATTTTTGAGCCACTTTATGAGCGTTTTTAATGGAATTTCTGCTGGATAAATCTGGTAATAACGAAGTAAAACCATCATGGGATTAAACTTAAAGTATAATCGGTTAGTATAGATCTTTGTTTGCAAAGGGTACATAAAAGATTACTCTTTTTAGGCTTTTAAAAACAGCGAAAACCATAGTTTTTGTTTTCAATATTGTTATTTCTTTCCACAGTAGCAGAATTTTGGCAAATCATAATATTTTATACAAAATAACCAGCAAATACATACTTTAATATACTCGGGACCTTGCCACTAGCAGACATGGTATAGGATTCAAACGCTGGAATTTGTTTAGAAAAGGGTATTTCATAAGTTTTTTCGTCCATCAGAAATCATCTGTCCAATAGCCTCGGAACCGGCTATACAGCTTATGAACTCTGGAACTAGCAAAAATTTAGTGTTTGAGGTGTGGTTTGAATGACATGACATCACCAGGCAACACTTTCAGTTTATCAGAGGAAAAAATTTTGGAAATTTCAGCGATCTACCCTTAGTTTTTCGCTTTTTGAATATTAAAAATGCTGGTATGAGACTTGATTCCCTGATGACCCTTAGCCGAAGTTGCTGATCATATGCTTCACTCCAATGCTTGATTTGAACTTTATGGACATTTTTGACAGTATATGCATACTTTTCCACCACTCACATACAGTAATTCTTCAAATAATGAACGGTTTTGTCAGCTATCAGTTGGATTATAATGTATTTTGAATGAAACTGTGCAAAATTATTTTTTCCTTTTTCTATTGCATCGTAAATATCTCAAAAACGAGTAATTTTTAAATTTTGCAAAAAATAGGTCGGATAGTACTTTTTACAGGCAACAAAATGCTGCCAAAACTTCGAATGTCTGATTACTAGTAAACGAGCTATTAGCAAAAGAAAGTGTCCCATTTCTAAAAGAACTAAGCTTTAAGTTGTTGCTAACTTGCTAACCAGTGAACTTAAGCTGAAACATTCATAAATTTGAATAACAATTCAAAAACAAGAACAAATTCCAGTAAACTTCTGTTTGTTTTCAAACATTTGCTTTGAAGCCTGAAATTTCTTTTCACAAGTTTAATAGCTAAACCAATTTGCTTATAAGATCTGCGGATGATAAAAATATTTGGTAAGGTCTGTTTGACTTTGCTTATAAATTTTGTTTACAATTTGATTATGATTCATGTTGACTTTAAAAATATTTCCAAAATGAATTAAATGCAAGTTTTAAATGGATTTAAATTTTCTCACCGCAGTCGAACTCTTCTAATTTGTCAGGTTTCAGGTTTTCACAATTTCATCTTTAAGAAAAATGATTTATGACTATCGATTTCTAATTTCAATCTTTCATTTTTTAACATTTCTTTTACTTTTTCAAACCTGTGATGTTTAAATTTCTCCTTACTACAGCCGCATTGTAGTATTTCGCCAAATTTACCTGCGAAAAGATACAGAAAAAAAGTTATTGGAATCAGTTGTTCTTGAACGAATAATCTTTAAAAAAAACCTGTTGTGACGAAAAAAAAATCAATAATCACTGCATTAGGGAAAATTGCATAGGGAAAATTGAGACGTATTGACTATTGTTGGAAAATATGAATAAAAATAAGGTCTTTGAGCTCCTGCATCCGTAGTCCAAACAACCGGCTCAGATCCAAATTTCGATCAAAGCAACCGTATCGGTGGTACATTATAGCAGTTTTAACTGAACTTGTTTTTTTAGATCCGGTATAAGGATTAATCCAAAACTGATCAGATTTGGATCCAATTTGACGTAGGTCGTTCTAAACCATTTGACAGTTAATGGAAGACGGGCGGGGTTGCCATTTTTTCACTGAATTGGATCTAATTTCTTTGGTCCAATTTTTATATAAATTAGATCCAAGAATTGACCACGAATTTAGCTGCTCTTTGGACTTATGATTTGTAACGGACCTGAAGCCAATTGCAATGCAAAGTAGGTTTGCAAAAGGTTAGTGGCCATGGTTTCGAGAAACTAAACAATGCTACTCATCAGCTTGGTTTTGTTTATCATCTTTGTCAGCAAGAATTCGAGTGGGTCAGAAGAGTTTCTTGTTGGCAAGTCAATTGGTAAACAAAACAGGTGTTGACTGAGTAGCTAAAAAAGAGAAATAAAGAGAGAAGTGAACTTATGTTGGTTCAGAATGAACTAAGTTCACTTCAGTTAGGGTATATATAAGGAAAATATGACCAAAAGAAAAGATTAAAAAAAAACGAAGTCACGTGGGTATCAATCGGGTGACCGCTCCCCACTACAGATTAAAAAAATATAAGATCCAGGGATGATAACTGTCGAAATGTCATTTAACATTTTTCGGAAGCCTAGAGCGAAATTCATCAGTTCGATCACGACCGTCGCAGTTATGTCCTTTTAAGTGTTTGTGAATGTTATCGCTAAGAAATTTCCTCGAGAAAATGTCAAATAACATTTGGAATGAATGTCACAACTTGCCTCTAGATTTTGATAAATATACTAACCGATTATACTTGAAATTCACTCTGATGGTGGTTTTACTTCGTTATTAACAGATTTTTCCAGTAGACATTCCATTAAAAACGCTTTTAAGAGGCTCAAAATAATTAATCTTTGTTAATTTCTAAACAGCTGTATTTACTAAATTGCCCTTAGATTATTTAAAAAGAGAAGAATTGGACCGAAAACTAGCAGAAATGCAGGAGGAATTTGCAGCCACTCAAAATACAGATTAGACCGCGAAGCTCTTTTAATAAAAGCCATGTTCTAAGAATTGTACATTTTTCTATGCTTTTCTTTTGAGTGTAGAACCGGTTTGGTACTGAAAAATCCCCAGAAGAACGACTTTTTTGGGCAAAGTTTTTAGCTATTTTAAAAAGGTTCAATGATCAAAAAAGAATCAAATTCGTATTCATCCTGTTTATAGACGACTTTCACAATACACTTGTCAAATCGAGATTTGAAAAGAGTTGGATTTCGTTGGATCTGTAGGGGAGAGTGGGGTAACGTGGGCCATGAGGAAACAAGGGCCACTTAAAATATCTCAGTTGTGTGTTGAGATAAAAATCTCAATCCAACTGTCATCGTCGTCGCTTTGCGTAAGCATGTTTTTCTATATGTTGTTGATTTATGTACGTATCATATGCTTCTTTTATGAAACTAGCCTAGAAAAGTACTTAGATAATTAAACAAGCACCCGCAAAATTGCATCCGTGCGAAACCTCAAGTACATAACAAAATATGCTCATACGCTTATGATCTTGGTTTTGTCATGATCTTTCACGTGGAAAAGGAATTTTTGATGAAACATAAATAGGTCACATAAACGCAACCAATTTCCAAATCATTGCTTGTGGGGAATCGTGGGCAACATTTTGTGGGGTATCTTGGGCCACCTATATTTTGATGTTTTTTTACACGTTCAGAACTGAAAATACGTTATTACTATTTGTAAAGTTTTCTTATGCCAAATGAAGAATTATGGAAAATGTTTTGTCCATCTTTTCTAATACGATAGAGACGAATAAAAATCCTATATATGGAATTTTGCCGAAACGTTCGTGAGCTAGGTTTTAGGATCTTTTCGATCATACACAACTCTCTTTTTAGTTTCCTCATCTGAAATCGCTTTAAAATAACTAAATGAATTATGAAATTTTAGTTTCGGGTCAACTCATAAACTTGGCACGTTATCTAGTCAATTTGGAAAGGGTGGCCCACGTTTCCTCACAGTTTTTCAAAATCCAAAAAAAAATAACTTTTTTTTAAAACAGGCAAAACTCGGGAAATTTATTAATTTGAAAATAACAAACAATGCTTAATGATACCTCAAAAATGTAAAAAACCTTTTCATTTATTTTTTTCATTTTATTTTTTCTAATAAAGAAGTTATGAAACAAAGAAAAAAAGTGGTCCATGATATCCCACTCTCCCCTACTTAAAAAAATCAATTGGAGAAAAATTTGTGAAAATATGCAAGTAATTAAAATAATTTTAAGGTGAATTTATTCTAAGATTGCCAGAATTTTTCAGTGAGTATCCGGATCGGAAAAATCCGGGCTATTTTTTTCTCAAAATTTGGCATAATCCACGCATTTAATTTCAAACTGGCCGGCCAAAAATTCGGTCAATATCTGAGCAAATTTGGTCAATACCCTGGAACTACTTTACGGAATTCAAGAAAAAAAACTTGAAAAAAATGTTTCCATCAAAACCTATCAGCGGATTTGAAATCGTATTTTAGGCTGTCATAAAACCTTTCATAATTTCACCTTTCATATTTTGTTTGTTCGAAAAATCTAGATTTGAACGGATAGATAAAAAAAAACAATATAGTTTGTTTTTTTTTGTTCGATTTGGCAAAAAAGGTGAATAAACCCGGGAAAAACTCAGGCATTATTTCAATAAAATCCAGTAAACCGGGTCAGATAGGACTTTTCCAATTTCGAATGACGAATCAGAATCTGGTTATCAATTTTGGATCTTCCTTTCCTTTCTTCCTTTTCCATATTTTTTTAATTTCTCCATTTCTTACGACTAGCAAAACATGTACATAAATTTCCGACTCTGATCTATTACATATTATAGACTAACATACATATGTTCAAAACATTCTTGAAGTGCTATGTATGTATGTATGTATGAGAACCCACCAGTGTTTGATAGGTCTTACGACCCGAGGCGGTACGGGAAGTCTCGATCGCGCATTCAGATATTGATCATGCTTAACTCATAAACAATAATTGTAGCACAACCAAGGGGTCCGTTACCACTGGCTTGGGACAGGTTTGACTCATCTTACTCCCTTCCAACTGTTCGAAACAAATAAAGAATCTTGCATAGGTGTCTAAGTAACCTACTCAAGATTCCAAATTTGCCGAGATACTCCGGCTGGCTTGAACCAACAATCCATTGTATATCAGTTTTCTGGTCGGTTGATGACCTGTCCAATCCCTCCGCGAATCCCCAATAACAGAGTTAAGCAGTTATGAAAATATGAATATAGTTTGAAAAAAAGTTACACATTTTAAACATCTTACCATTTGAAAAGGATTCTAGAATTTCTTCTATTACACAGGAGAAGCACTCTGCCTCATGGAACAGCTGACAGAATTCCGGAAGGTTGAAATTTAATTTGATCCATGTTTAAGTTTGGCACATAAAACAATGCTTATTCTGTTCCAGAAAAACTTTTTATAATTTTTTAAGCCTTTCGAGTATCTCTTAAGCGATATCGAACATGAAAATTTGACAATGTAATAAATAGTTTCAATAAATATCTTTTTTTCGAAGGTTCTATACAATTTGCTAGCTTGAACGTCTGTGCTCGGTGGTAAAACTTATCAGAATATCAGTACCTACAATTTTTTTCCAAGCATTTGCATCGGTCTTTAACAAAGTTTTAAATCTTTTTTCCGATAATATGTATAATGTGGGTGTGCTTTTTTATATGATTTACTCACGCTATCCATTTTGAAAATTCGATTTTATTACCATCATCATAATGCACTTCACAATAATGTTCACAATAATAGATTCGATGTTCTATTAAACTTTTTTATACTATTTTCTATCAGTAAAATTTTTTCTTGGAGCAAAATTTGACGTGTTCACAATGAACCTGTTCAAAACATTCTTGAAGTGCTTTTCAAATATAGATTTATTATTCAAACATACTTCGCGTATTTGTCTCTTGAAATAATTCAACCGATTGATGTTCGTTTTTCCGTGATGGTTTAAGTTGTAAGCCATAGCTTCAAATGTTAACCATAGGCCAGCTTTCAGTTTGCAACTATTCTCATCAATTACTACCGAAATCAATTCTTCTGGATCATAAATATAAATTTTAATTCTATATCGAATAATGTCTTTTATAAAATTCCAAACAATTTAAGAATTCTCGAAAAGTTTTATTTTGTGTTTAATTGAATCTAGCTCTCCGCACACACATCTAGGTGAAGATATTCCTTCTATTTTATGATTGAAAAGTTTACTATTGGTTGGAATCACATCGTTAAATACTGTGAAAAGTGCAGTTTTGCTATCACTTGAAAGAAATTTTTTGGAAAAATTATCAAATATTGTGTCCCACTTCATGTACGGAAATTCGTTAACATATTCGGAAAACTATTATCAAAATTTTGAAAATGCTTTGATTTTCGAAAAACATGATTCAAATTTGATATGAAATGCAAATCCGAATTCGAACAAGGATTTCAAAGCAGCTTTCCATTCCTAATTTCTTATGATTTTTCGAACTGAAAATCTAGAATCTTAAACTTGATACAAAATCAGAAATACGAATATATGTAGAAATACAATGTTGGTTATAGGAATATGGAACCAAAACGCCAAAATGGGTTGAATTTAAAATTAAATACTCAGACCTGAATTTCTATGATAAGGTTGCCTAATTGCTCGGTTTTAATCGGATTGGCCCGGATGTTCAATATAAAATTTGGGAAAAGTCTGGTCCGACCCGTTTGCCCAGATTTCATTGGAAAAGTTCGGATTTTGCTCGGGTTTGTTCTCATTCTTATTATTAAATCAAACTAAAAAAACAAATGTTGTATTTTTTTTTATTTATGCGTCCAAAATGTTTGCAGCAAGTTTCAAAAAATTATCATAAAAGGTTTTTTAAGCTTTTTTTTCTAGATTTTTGTTGAGCAATTCCTAAGTTTTGACCAAATCAAATTTGACCGACAATTTTGAAATCAAATACCCGGATTTTGCTAGGTTTTTATATAAAACATCCTGGATACGTGCTGAAAAAAAATCTGACTACCTTATTCTATGAACAAGTGAAAAATTTTTAAAAACTGTAGCAGAATTTCGAACTTGAAGTGGATTTTTGGGGTTTTCGTATTAGTTTTTAGATCAGATAGTTACTCTTGAATATCGTTGCTCTATTAATTATCATAATTTGATTATGAATTTAAAATTTTGAGTATAGAGTAGAATACCTCGCTTCCTTTTTTGAACCCTCACAGGGGGGGGTTTAACCCCCAAACCCCCCTCTCTCCCGTTTCTACGACCATGTTGAGATTCAAAATTTATGCGATTTCCATAGAATTTTAGATGGATCAAAGGAACAATATGTTTTCACCCCACCAATCAGTTTGCGATATAGCGGTATGAGTGGTATAAGTTCAAAAACTCCGGTTTTCTATCGTCACAAATATTGTCAAATTTTGTAACATGACTTTTGTTAGTCGATCCATCATTTAAGAAAATATGAACGGTTCTATAATGTACTTTTAAGGGGGGGGGGGGGGGGGGGGGTTAGGGTCTAACGGGAATAAAAAAACACCGTTTTCACGATTTTTTTCTAGAGCTAACGTTCAAACAAATGTATTCAAATTTTTTGCATTATACAAAGCATTGTTAAAAGAACATTTTGTAATTTTTTCGTAGAAAAATATTGAAAAATGAGTCGGTGACGGAGCACTTTCGAGGATGCCTTTTAGAAAACAGGATTTGCGGTGGACACTGTATCTCAGCACAGAATCATCTGAAGTCAAAAAATCAGAGCAAAATATTTTTAATAGATGTTTTTCTGGACCCCAACGTTTTTATTTAACTTAAAAAAAATTTATGAAATTTTTATGGCTGTTTGAAGTAACTACGATTTTTCACGAAAAAATCCGCCATTTTTCACCTGTAAAATCTTCCCAAAGTAAAAAAACAAAAAATAAAAACGTTGGGATCTGGTATTTTATATGTAGAAAATATGTTCCAAATTTGAAAAGAATCAGATAGGTAGTTTTCAAATGACGATGTCCACGGACTTTAAAAATGTGCTTTCGAGAAAAACGCGTTTGAAGTTTCTGCTCTTGCTCTCTTGCAGTATTAGATAGGAGGAGATAAAGGCCTATAATTTCTACAGTTTGCTTCAATTGACTTGAAAATTTGACACAACATTCTTGAAATGTTTTACAATAAGAAAATAAAAATCGATTTTTTGAAAATGTTAGACCCTAACCCCCCTCCCCCCACTTAAATGAACAAACCTATCTCGATTCGTGATATTACCCACAAATATCTAAATGATAATAACCGTCTGAACTTAAGAGAAAAACGTTCTCTGCTTTTGTAAAAGAAGAGTGTGGAATATGAAAACATTAATGGCATTCTGCTAACTTAAGGTTGCTAGAATTTTTTCAGCACGTATCCGGGCCGGACAAACCGGGCAATTTTTCTATAAAAACCTGGCAAAATCCGGGCATTCGATTCCAAATAGACGACCATAAATCCAGACAATATCCGGGCAAATTTTGTAAAAACTCAGAAATACAACGGCATTCAGAACAGGCCGCCGGGTTCTGTGTATAAGCCCAGTGGTTTGAGAGAGTGGTTTTACACACACTTCAAACGAGCAAAAACGTAACAACCCATGGTCCTACTGAGCTTTTCTTATGCGAGAACAGTTGGAGCGACGTTGCCATTTTTCAGATTCTCGCTGCGAATAGTTGCTACTTGTCGATTTTTCGCTTTTCACATTTTATATATTCCGCGTTCTTACTTTTGGCCAAGTTTACATATTTACAGATGTTATTTCGTATTTTTTCCTCCATTAATTTTTAGTTTCATTTTGGATTTGTTCATATTTTGTTTGTTTGTTATTATTTGATAGAACAAAAAATAATATGACTCTGTTAGCTATCAGCACATCAAGGCATTTAGCATTTCTGAAAACGTCAATCGATGCCATCCAACCAGGATGTCCAACGATTCCTCCAGTGGTATCGATTCTTTCGTTTGTAATCGAGTCGCTGCCGTTTCTGGCTTGAATTGACCCACAGAGAGAGATAATTTTGTCTTAAATTTATTTAAACAAGCAAATGTATGGTATTCAATTATACCTTTGATAATTACCTTCTGTTTTTGGCATTGGTAAACACTAGCTGTCAGCTGCTGAAGGCACACTATCTGCACTTACCTAAATACGTGTAGTGTTTGGATGTGTATGTATTTATTCAAGTATAACACAATCAATCCTCAAAATATAGATGAATTTACTATTGTTATAGTTCAGTACCTAGAATCAATCATAAATTTGTAGTTGAATCTATCTTATTTACAATTGAACCAATTATACCATTATAGTGGATTACATCATATTTATAGTCAAATGTGAGAAGTCAACCAGGATTGTTTAGTTGAATCTATTATATTTATAATCTTATATATAAAAATGGAGGCGTTTTCTTTGTGATAACATCACGTATGAATGGTCGGTCGGAATGAAGTGAAATTTGGTATCCGAGGGTTTTTTGGGTCAGAGATGGTTTGTATAATACTTTCAAGAATCTCACTTTTTATGAAAGGGGGGTCCCCATACAAAATTATCTCTTCACATCTTATATATAAAAATGGAGGCGTTTTCTTTGTAATAACATCACGTATGAATGGTCGGTCGGAATGAAGTGAAATTTGGTATCCGAGGGTTTTTTGGGTCAGAGATGGTTTGTATAATAGTTTCAAGGATCTCACTTTTGATGATAGGGGGTCCCAATACAAATTAAACTTTATTTGTTACGATTTCCATAAGAATCTATTGGCGAGCACAATGCAGTTAAGGACGTGTAGATGAAATTAAACATTTATTACGATTTATACTTTAGAAGGTAAAACGAAGTTTACCGGGTCAGCTAGTTGAATGTATAAACCTGATCATATAATTGTTTTTGAATCTTTAATACTAATTTTACCATTACAGTTAAATCTATTATATTCATAGTTGATTGCATAAGGTCATCCAGCAGTTTGTAGATGAATCAACTATTTATATTTATATTTATATTTATAGTTGAGTGCAGAAAATCATTACCATTATAGTTGAATCCTTTATAAACATAGTTGATAGCGTAAGGTCAATCATCAGTTTGTAGTTGAGTTGAGTTGAGAACAACAGTCGTCTTTTTTCTCCGTGATGGAACACGAGGGGGTTGCTAGATTTTTCCTTGGATTGGATCTTATTTCGTTCGTCCAAGAATAGACCACGGATACAGGTCTTCTTAGGACTTATGATTGAAAATATTAGATTACATTTGTGAAAATTGTCTCCTATCACCCCATCTCCTACCACAAATTATTTTCAAGGGGTGACCCTCGGTTGTGAAGCGCAAAATTTTCATTCTGTCCTTTCATTCCTTTCTCTCAATTCTCTGTCTTTCTATAGACGAAAGAACTTGGCCGGCGCACACAGGGGTAAATGCACCTATTAAGCGATCAAAATTATTTGCGGACGAACGGTAAACGGTAGACATTTGATGTCTTCGCAACATTTTTATATTTTAAGATGATCTATCAAATTCTTGAAAGGAAAAAGTGATTTTTTCACCAGGAAGGGAGATAAAAAAAAAAGATTTCTTGATACAATTAGTTTAGAGACTTGATGTCTTCACAAAAGTTGTAGATCTTATTATTTTAAGCAACTTTGTTGAAAACACCATCAAGATCGCATGAAAAACATAAAAGATACGAGCATTTTAAAAATAACGAGCATTTTAACAAGTAATTTTGAGATTTTATTTAATATCTTTTTTAGTATACAATTAACAAACTTGGTATATTTGAAAAAGTTGTTTAAATTGTTGAAACACAAAATTTTGTGGAACATTTCAACTACATATTTCAACTAAGAAAGGAGATATACTACAAAATATCCAAAATAATGCCATTTTTTCAGTAAGTTATAACTTAAGAGTTCGGACGAGTTCGGATAATTTTTTGAGTGGGTTTTTGTGTCAAGTTATTGGCTTTCCATTGATATATACATTTAACATTAGTTTTGGATAGATTTTCTGCAAACTAGCTATCAAAAATGAGATTTTTCCTCTAAAAACAGGAAATATTGGGGTTTTTTTTTTCTTCGAATTTTAAGTGTTTCTAGAGGAAAAATCTCATTTTTGATAGCTAGTTTGCAGAAAATCTATCCAAAACTAATGTTTTATTTATATATCAATGGAAAGCCAATAACTTGACCTACAAAACCCACTCAAAAAATTATCCGAACTCGTCCGAACTCTTAAGTTATAACTTACTGAAAAAAGGCATTATTTTTGATATTTTGTAGTATATCTCCTTTCTTAGTTGAAATATGTAGTTGAGATGTTCCACAAAACTGTGTGTTTTAACAATTTGAACAACTTTTTCAAATATACCAAGTTTGTAAATCGTATACTAAAAAAGATATTAAATAAAATCTCAAAATTACTTGTTAAAATGCTCGTTATTTTTAAAATGCTCGTAACTTTTATGTTTTTCATGCGATCTTGATGGTGTCTTCAACAAAGTTGCTTAAAATAATAAGATCTACAACTTTTGTGAAGACATCAAGTCTCTAAACTAATTGTATCAAGAAATCATTTTTTTTTATCTCCCTTCCTGGTGAAAAAATCACTTTTTTCTTTCAAGAATTTGATAGATCATCTTAAAATATAAAAATGTTGCGAAGACATCAAATGTCTACCGTTTACCGTTCGTCCGCAAATAATTTTGATCGCATATTAGGTGCATTTACCCCTGTGTGCGGCGCCGTTATTGATGGGAAAAGAGAGAGAGCATCAGTTCTGTGCATTGAGAATGTTTTGCTAATTCTAAGCACCATTCTTTCGACCTTAGAACACAATGATGGCCTCGTTCAATCACGGAGTTGCATTGTTGCATTCATGAGCGATGTGCAATTCATTCTACTTAGCCAAGTCTGCAATCGGAGAGTTTTAAATGTATAAAAGTAATTATCTGGAACACATCACAAAATCTTACTTTGATATATTAAAAATCATATGGCCCTTAGAAGAAAAAAGAAAATTAAACTCTCAGACCCAGAACAAGTGATGAAGCATTTCGGGTTTAATTATTTAAGAAGGATGAGAGCAGTCAATCTAAGCTATGTTAAGCTTTTGAAGTAAGAGTAGAACATACAGTGAAATATCAGTCTAATTCTTGAATTTGAAGGTGAAATTTTCAACAAGAAATAAACAATAATATATTAATGAAATCAACATTCCATTATTCTCAGAATTATAAGGTGATTTGAACGAATCAAACCGTAACTGCAAGCAGCCTCGGCTTCAACAAGATAATTGGTTCCCTCATTATGGGGAAAAGCAACGCGCCAAACAACAACGCAAACGCGCAATGACAGAGACTGTCATCTCGCTTCAGGTAAGTACATTGGGGCTTGTTGTTTGAGGTGCATTTTATTATCACTTTTTTCTTCTTTCATTCCTAAGTAGCTTAAAAAATACTTACATAACTTTTCTCACCTTCGGCCACCGCATAACGATTATTATCTATCTGCTCACATTTTTACCTTTAGAAGAAGATGAGCCAGCGAGAGATCATTATTTCGATCTATTCGATTGGAGTTTTACGACCGGGGTGTTGATGGCGCTTTTTTCCTCTTCACTATGCCTCAGACATCATTAGGCCCAAGTGGAAAATTAGCACGTTAGCTGCAGCAGCAGAGAGGAATTAAACTCATCCTCCTAGAAAATTGCAAAATGGCACCAATTGAGGACAACCAAGGGTTCAATCATTTCGAATGCACCCGACAAGCGAATCAAATCAGCAGCAGGAAAGGTTGTGAAAATTGTCGATCTTTACCACTCTCTTGTAGGTTAATTGGGGGAAGCTTATGCGATTTGATTGGATTACGGTTTTCGACCAATCAGGTCAAAGTTTTGCAAAGATGCAACCATACTCAAAAACTAACGAAGGTATTCGAAATAACACCTAGCGATGGAGCGAAATTGCATTCCTTATCGCGCGAATTCGCACAAACTTAAAGCAACGACGCAACAACTAAGCGGGTTTGGTTGATTTAGAGCTCAATTTTTGAACTCGATTCGACCTTGATTTCAATTTCAAGCCAATCCTCTTCGATCAAGACGGTAAAAAACTTGGTGTTGAGGTGAATTCAAAATGTTTTTATTTAAATGTCTATTCGCGGGCGAGCTTTTCGAAAATGCGGGTGTTCGCACTCGTGAATGGCTGTTGAAATGCGTGTGAAATCGACGCTCCATCTGTAAATGGCAGGTGTCATTTTGTCTGCCCCGATAGATTTCAGTTTGACGATGTTGAATAAAATTTGCATTTTTGTTTTATTCGTTTTTGGTGCACTCAGGTTGATCTATAAGTTTAAATACAAGGTGAGAGTGGTTGTCTTTGGGAAAGTGCAGCTAGAAGTGGATCTATTAACCCTGTTTTGAGCACTTCAGTGAATCAGATGTTTACATTGACCCAGTAGAAGGAGTTCGAGCATATAGGGAAGGAATTATGTATGTTAAGTGATTCTCCTTGATGTTTGATTTCCATGTGAGGAGCCTAGTACATAAAATTTAGGTATGTACATTCGCAAAAATACGCTTAAAAGTTCTCGTGTTTCGCTGTTTTACATATGAGGTCCTCAGAGACAAGGAAGTATAAGTGCAAAACTAGCAGATTT
This sequence comes from Uranotaenia lowii, assembly GCF_029784155.1. Classification (NCBI taxonomy): domain Eukaryota; kingdom Metazoa; phylum Arthropoda; class Insecta; order Diptera; family Culicidae; genus Uranotaenia; species Uranotaenia lowii. The sequence goes on along the minus strand of NC_073693.1, from coordinate 296,074,330 downwards.
TGAGTTGATTCTTCATGTTTAAAACTACATTTGATGATTTTTTTTTAAATTTTAAGGTTTAAAACAAATGCAAATTTTCGAAAAATATATGAAAAATCACCAAACATATCATAAAGCGTATTTTCTCGAAATGAGCTTTCATGCACTTATACTAAGGATTCCAGATTTTTTTCAGCACATATCCGGGCCAAACGAATACGGGTTATTTAATCTTAAATCCTCGCAAACTTCGTGCATTTGATTTCAAAACTATCGTCTGAAATTCGTGCAATATCCGGACAAGTTTGGTCAAAATCCAGGAATTACTCTACACAAATCATGAAAAAAACACGTGAAAAAAATTTGTTTCAACATAACTTATTAGCAGGACGGGCTGCCCGTCCGGAGTATACGTGTTCCCCACATGTAGACTACGGACCAACCAGATTTCATTGTATAGGTTAAGGTAGTGCCACCTCTATCCCGGTACTACTTCTCCTAAATAATGAAATGTTGCAGGGTAAAGTATGGTGTACGTTAATAAGTTTCCTCGCAAAAATGCTCTTTCGCTCTCTTCAACATCTGTTAATTTTCTTCTCACTTCTCTATCCATCTTTATCAATTTCATAACTACTTTTCACCGATATGCCGAAAAATAAATTTACAAAATCTTCTATAATCTTCTATAATCTTCCATCAAATTAAATATCTAGAATAAACATTCAAAAGAGTGAGATTCCGAATCGACGGTGGTAGCTTTTCACTAAGCTCAGTTTCGTTTTTATAGCTTAAATATTTGAAATAAATAAAAAAAGTTTAATTTGACGAAATTTTATGTTTATGTTTTTTTCTGTTTGAACGTTAAATTACGAATGTTTAAAATTGTGTAGTTTTTCTGTGCGTGAAAAACCAAAAGGCGAAACTGAACTTACTGTGAACGAAAAACAGGTCGTGTATAGCACTAAGATGGCGTAACTCCAAACCCAAAACAAAAACGGTCGATCAATTGGCAAATATTTCAGGCGTGACTGGAATTGGAAACCAAAAAGGGCTAAACTTGTGGTTCACCGTTTATAACCAACGAATAATTTCTAGATTCGACTAAAAAAGTGTTTTATTTCTTGAATATGATTTGTTTAGATTTTCTTAAATTTCAAAGCGTTTTCTCGATTCTAGTCAACTGTTAGTAGCGGCCTTTTGAACTGTTACGGAGATACAGTTATAAGATCGATAATCGATAGTTTTTAAAGATTGTTAAACGTTTTCGATACCTTAATTTGAATTGTGATCTAAAACTTTACTGAAGATAGTTCAACTTCACTCATCCAATGAAGACGTTAGCTTCCTGCAATTTTTTTTGAAAGAGCTTTATTCGAGTTTGTATTGCAAAATGCAAATGGATTGTAAGAATCTAATAATTTCAGTACAACCGAGTTAGACTAAATCTATCTTCTCTCACTTAAGTCAGATTGAGGTTTACAAAAAAAACTGATTGTCAAGCAAATGTGATTTCTTGATTGAATAACTCACTTAAACCCTTCACTGAGCACGAGCCCATATATGTCTTCGATGCTTTTTCCAGATTTTTTGGCATTATTCAGTATTGTAAATGAATTTTAAACAAAATTTTTTTCATCAAAAGTTCAATTGGCAATTATAAAATTTATAACAAAATATATAAAATTGTACATAACTCAGACACTATTTGGACATCAGTTTAGATTTTTTTTACATTAATTGCTTTTTTTGGGGTCAATTATTTATTTGCGTTGACGAAATTTTATTTTCTCAACCAATTCATAGTGTAAACACCATAAACAGTAGAGGGTTGAAAATTGTCATAATTCTTAACCATGCCAAACTTTAATTTTAATTTAAAAATATCTTTTTGCTGTTTGTCATAATTAACAGTAATAGAACTTTGGGAATTACCTAATGGGGCATTTAATTTTTTTTGTTCAAAAGAGGGGGAGTTTGTGAGAATTTGAAATGCTTCAGATATTTCTCTTATTTTCAACATTTCTCAATATCGTCACCACTTCAAGCCGTTCGTGTATTTCAAATCTTTTGAAGTACTTTTGAGTATATTGAAAATAATATGTGAGTATATGAATTTATAGATTTGCAAATTTAGTAACAGATCCGTATTGTTCAGGCTTGGGAGAAATTCAAAATTTATGTCGACTTCCAACCTTTAGATAAAATAAAAAATCTGATCTTAACAAAAACTAAGGACAAAATCACAAAACCTGAACCGAAAAATGGGAAATATAAAATCACAAAAAAAATTCCAATATCGTATATAAAATTATATGAGGTAAATGCATTAAATCATACAATGGTGAACCTAGTCAGTTTTTGGAAAAAAATTAAAGCAACATAAAACATAACAAATAATTACTGGACTAGCACCACACAGTTTAGAAACTGGTCTTCTTTTCGGCTTCAACAATACAAAATTTTCAGAAAAAGTTACATTATGAATGTGAGAATTACAGTGGAAGCTTTTTCCATGAATATTAGAGGTGTAAATAGTCTATAGTCAAATAGACACCTGTAATTTTTAGGCAGCTTACGACTCTTCAATTAAAAAATTGACATACATACAAATGTAAACGAAAATCAAAACAAAATGAGAATCAAATTAACATTGACGAAAGCCAGTAAATTTTAATTCATTCATTTATTTTTAAAATAGAATTTTAGTGTCCATTGAAGAGGAGGGAAAGCCAGAGTAGCTCGAAACGTCTGGACAACCAGTAATAAAATGAATCTAAAATCCCCCGAAAATCGTCGATAGAATAAAATTAAATAGATATAAGTGAACTTCATTTTAATGTGGAGATCTAAGCAAGCCTTGGTGGAGTGCGGTCGTGTTTTTTTTGCTCGTGTCAATTTTTTTTCGGTTAAGTGAAATTAATCCAAAAAAAACAAATTAAAATGTGAATTTAGGATCACAATTATTTTTTTGTGAGTTTTATATACCAACAAATTTAAATCACTAGTGTAAGTTGTTGAAGTGCTCGATTCCTGGGATTTCGCCTTTCGGAACAACTCTGAACAAAGAGATAAGTGGTTTAAGTTTTTTCTTAGAACAATTTAACAATGTTATTTACGTCCGTTCTAGTTTTTCCATTACAAATATTAAGAAATAACCTATTTATCTGATTAAATATTTTCAGTGTCTTATAGAGTTAAGTTTTAGAGTAGACAGAATAAGATGACAGTACAACGAAGCCTGCAAATTTCAAGAGCAATAAAGGATGATATGATTCATTTGACGTGGCTAAGAGGATTCTGACTGGTTCTGGAAGATCAGCTACAAGACATTCAGCAAGTCACAGGAAAAGGAGTCCTGAAACATATAAAGACCAAGCATGTTTGAGGTCCGAAAATTCCTGATTGCAAAGCTAAGTATTAAATGTCTTTTATATTTTTATTTTCTTTTATTTTTGAAAGTTTCAACTAATACCTTGGAGGTATTTTGAATAAGTTTTGAATTGTGCAAATAATTTTCGGCACTAATTCTCGCAATTTCATATTTGCTATATCCGATAGCTTTAACTATTTAGTGAGGTCAGACGGATGGAAGTAAAACGCTTCTATTAGCTTCAGGCTTCAAAGTACAACTGTCTTTATTAGTGTATTTCGTAGTGAGAGGAGTGTAATTCAAGTGGTACAATTGGGGTTCTTATAATAATTTCAATTCTCTCTCACATCTTCCCCTTTAAGATTGTATGATAAAAACAATATAGCTTATATACTAGTTTCCTTATTATCTAGTTGATGCTTTTTTAAATAATAATTCGAGGTTCAAGTTGTCATGCTTTTTTCCGGTTGTTCTGTTTGACCGCCTAAGTGTTAGGGGTTCTACATCTGCTACATCGCTTTCAATTTTGTTTCTTGGTGTAGTAATACTTTCATCTGTTTCATTTTTATCGCCATGCTTAACAAAAGAAGCATCATTTGCATTTTTGAGGATAAAAGGGTTATTACAAATTTTTTTTAATTGGTTTACATGAGCTTTTTTGGTTGATCCTTCGAACTGTATGAGATACGTCATTTTTGAGTTTCTTTTAATGATTTCGGCTTCAATGCTGAATGTTTTCCCATTAATTTTGTGCGTATAAATCACTTTTTCATTCTTTTTGAACTGTTTTTTAGTATCATCATATTTAACCTTTTCGCTCAACAAATTAAACTTTTTAGGATTTAGTCCTGATAGAATTGTTCGAGGGAGAAATGCAAAAATTTTGTTATTTGGAATTATTTGATCTTCTGTAGTTGGAGTTTGATGATGTTCGTGCAGAAAACTTCGAATTCTATTGTCTATCTGAAAAGAGGAAATATTTTCGGTTTCAGTCATTAATTTATCTAGAACTTGTTTCGTTGTTTGAACAGCTCTTTCTGCGAGTCCGTTACTCGCTGGGTGGTAAGGAGGAGAAGTTATATGATAAACGTTTCGAGCTTTACAAAAGTTTTTAAATTGTTGACTGTTAAATGGCGGCCCATTGTCGCTAACGATGATATTTGCAAAACCAAAAGTTGAAAATATATCGTCGAGTGCTTGCGCGACGTGTTCTGCGGTAGTTACTGACATTCTTTTAATTTCGATCCACCGCGAAAAAGCATCTATTAAAATTAAAAAGTTTCTGTTATATTTGTGGAAAAAGTCAATATGAACTCTTTCGAATGGTTTTTTTGTTTCTGGCCAGTTTCCGTAGATTTTAGAACTTCTATCGATATTGAGAATTTGACACTTAGAACAGTTGGAAACATAATTTTCGATATCCGATCCCATTCCTTCCCAATAAAGATATAGGCGAGAAAGCTGTTTCATTTTTAAGGATCCGCGATGGTTTGCATGCAAAAGTTGAAGAGCGGGTGGTTTCAGAGTTGTCGGAATAACTATGCGTTCGCCAAAAAGGAGACAACCTGCTTCTAAATCCAGTTCATGTCTTTTTCCAAAGTAGTTTTTTAGTAATTTACCTGTTACATGAGGAGATGCAAAGAAGAAGGCAAACTTTGTAGATATGTTTACATCTTGAGCCGGAAAATGACTGAAGAATTTCTTCCAGAGAACACAAGCTAAGTATTCCTTTTACTAATTAGTCATTGTCGTAACTAATCAACTTTCCAGAAGTTAGATAATGTATTTATTTCATTTGTATGTTGGTGTGCGTGGAAGAAAAAATATTGTAGAATTCTATCGAAATCAACTGGTGGTGAGTGAGTGACCTTTATTTCATTCTATTTGCTGCGTTTTTTCGGTAAATTATACCAATGAAGTTGTCATGAATCAGAATTCAGAAACAACATTCAGTTCCGCTCAGATGTGAAGAAAGTCATATTTTTAAGCGTTTTAATGTCTGGAGTCATGGCTGGAGAAAGGCGAGCGTACAGATTGTGTGATAGTTTTGAATGTGTGAAGTTATAATTACCAGGTTGCCAAGGGAGTGTTATTATAACTGGTATATGAAGGACGCCTTAGCCATATTTCGACTAATATTATCACTAAACGAAGGACTTATCTAGAAATAATTTTTGCAACGTAATTTAAACGCGCCTTTTCTCTTCAAGTATCGTTGCAAAAAAAAAAAAAAAACGTAAAACTGGTACGTTTAAAGATGTAGATAATGTTTTTGCCTTTTTTCCATGAAATTTCTGTATACTGAACTATTGACTACAACTACATTAGAGTGTTATGATTTTTATGATCATGCAAAATGACGTTATCAATTCAAGCTTCGCTAATCCAGAACAGGGAGAGAGCTTGATACATGCTAGAAAATTCTATAGAAAATTGTAAGCTATCGTTTGAAAATGTCAATTAAACTAACCATAGGCAAATTTTACTGCGTTCTTAACCATAAACTAATGTTCTTGCTCTGTGTGAATTATCTACCATCAATTTTTTTTTTTCATCTTCTTAAGGTTACCGCTGCTTTGAAGATTTTTTTGTGAATTCGTCGATGCAATATACAGAAAACGTAATAATAAAAATAAATTAGGTGATTCAGGGTATCTTATTGATTAATTGAGGACTTTTCAAAAGAATTTGATGCTAGTTAATTTCCATTGGTAGATTCGAAATTAAATCAAAGTCTGAGAGCAAATTTAATGGCAAGAAACTTCGTTGAGGAATATGAGAAAGTTGTAAAGAGGATTTTAGCTAGAAACTTTATTTTTTCATAAAATTTCGATGCACTTAAACTTAAACTGTCTGTATCGTATTATATAACACTAGTCAAAAGTGTCTCCTGATTATATCCTTGTACCCAAACCTCCAAACCAAAATTGTTTTGCTAGGATGCAGAGGTAACCTCGGTCCTAATGCACAAAATAGATCTTTCATCCTTTTCTCTTTCTTCCAATCTATCTATTGACTACTAGGACGTGGCCGGCGCCGTTATTGACGATGAAAAGAGAGAGCATCAGTTCTATTCATTGAGATTGGTTAGCTAGTCCCAAGCACCATTCTTTTGATCTTTGAATACAATTGATGGCCTCGGTCAATCACGGAGTAGCAACCATTGGCGATGTGGAATTCATTCTACTGTGCCACGCCAGCGAATATGGAATTCGAAATGCATATAATTCGATATCATTGTCATGAAAATAAGGTGATCTAATTAAGTAAACTAAGCATATTAAGCTGAACTGTTCAATCTTAATTTATGATTAAAAGCTATTAAACGCATTTCGGGTTCAATGATTCAAGGTGGATGTGAGTAGTCAATCAAGCTAAGCTAAGCTAATTTACCTGTTACATGACTGGGCCACCCGTTAAGAGTGTACTGTTTAACCAAAGAAAGTAAAGGATCTTGGGATGTCTTTTCGCTTATAAGATTTGTATTAATTTTTGAAGTATTTTCACTTATTAAGTAGTTAATGTTGTTCATTGAACTACGCATGTTCTCATCCAAATCTTTTTCGCTTAACTCTTGATCTAATGGGAGCCTTGACAGACAGTCAGCGACAACATTTTCTGATCCTGGTTTATAAATTATGTTATAATCAAAAATGGATAATCTGATAAAATATCTTTGTAACCTATTCGCGATTACCATTGGTCCTCCTTTCTTGTTGCAGAAAACGCCGATAAGTGGTTTATGATCAGTAAAAATAGAGACTTTTTGACCTAGTACATATTTATAGAATTTTTCCATAGAAAAAACTATAGCCAGAGCTTCCCTATGCAAAATTGGATAACTTTTTTCCGCTTTTGTAAGCCTACGCGATGTAAAGAAAACCGGAAATTCTTTGCCATCTATAAGATGACTTAAAACTCCCGAAATTCCTTCATCGCTGGCATCGCACGTCACGATTATAGGTTTTGATGGATCGAAATGGGTAAGTATTTTGGCACTGCAAATAGCTTCTTTACTTTTCTCGAATGCTTTTTGGCAATTGGTGTCCCAATTCCAAATTTTGTCTTTGCATAGCAAATTATGCAAAGGAGCTAAAACAACATTGAGTTTTGGAATGAATTTCATATAGAACGTTATCATTCCGAGAAACGCCTTTAGCTGTTTTTGGCAAGTTGGCACTGGCACGGCCCTAATTGCCCTCACTTTCTCCGGATTTGGCGACACACCTGCCTCCGATAAGATGTGACCTAAATATCTCACTTTAGGAACGAACCACTGACATTTCTCGGCATTGACTTTAACGTTATATCGAACAAGCCTTTCTAGAACGATTTCGATCTTCTTCAAAAGCTCCACATCGGACTCTGCCCAAATCAAAATATCATCAATGTAGCTTTGTGCATTGGAAACTCCGGTTAATATTTTATCTATCGCGGATTGAAAAAGACTAGCTGCAGGTTTCACACCGAAAGGTAATCGCTTGTAGGTGTAAACTCCCATATGGGTGTTGATAGCTAAAAGCTTTTTTGTGCGCTCTGAGACTATTAATTGCTGGTAAGCTCCTCTCAAATCAATCACGGCGAAAGATTTAGCTTTGCTTTTATTGGTAATGAGATCTTCTATGGTTGGTAAGGGGTAATGATGTGTTTTGATATAAGGATTGATTGTCTTTGAACCATCCATACATATTCGTATGTCTGATTTGTCAGGTTTAACCACTACTACTATGGGCGACGCCCAATCTGTGTACTCTGTTTTCTCTAGTATTCCCTTACTTACTAAAGCTTTCAAATGGTTTTCAACCTTCTCCCTATGCTTGTATGCGACTGTATACGGTTTGTGTACTATAGGCACCGCGTTCTCGCTCATTTGAATATCCACCACAATATCTTTGATGGGCTGAGAAAGATCGTCATCGAAAGCTCTAGAATACTTTTTTTTTAAGTTTACCAACTGTGCTCTTGATCCAAAATTCTTTAGAGTTTAAGTGTTCAACTTTGTTGAGAGAGAAAATGTTCCGCCAGTGTGGCCAAATTACGTTTAACCAATCTCTACCTAAAAGAGTAGTGAATGGTTTTGAAGAATCTATAATTACAAGAGGTAATTGAAAAGTTTTATTCCTAATTTTTGCAGCAACTTGAATTTTTCCTAAAACCGAAACTTTTCCGCCTGATATAACATAAAAATTTTTAGTTAACTTTCTCATTCTACAGTTTTTGAACTTTTCTTTGAATGTTTGTAAAGAGCAAATTGATGCACATGCACCCGTATCACACTCCATCAACAGATTTTGATTGTTTACATTTAATTCTACAAATACTGGAGTTGTATCGCTTTTCGACTCACCTATCAAAACATTGTTGATCAAATTGTCATCAACCTCTACATTTGCATCATCTGCCGACATTTCTTCAGACCACTCCTCGTCCTCTAAATTTGATCGAAGCTCTTCCATAGCAGCAGTCAACTGATTTATCCTCTCTTGGAAAAACCGCTTTCTGCCCCCTCGCCCCTTGGGAGGTTTGTTGTTCCTTGGTTTTTTCGCCTTCGGGAATGGACACGAGTAAGAAATGTGCCCCTTTCCGTAGCAATTGTAGCACACCAATTGGCTTGTGTTGCCCTCTCCGTCTCGTTCACGGTACCTGCTGACGTCGCCTTGTGAGTTACCAGCTCTCAACTTACTCGGTCGTAAAAAGCTTCCTGTTCGGGTCACGAAAGCTCGGCTTGGCCCCATGTAGTTGACGTTGTCTACCTCAGCTCGGGCCATTTTCCGCGCCTCCGCAGCTGCCACCTCGATCGTTTTCGCTTTCTCCAACAGTTGGGAAAGATCCAATTCCACACTGCTCTCTTTGATCATGGCTTCGCGCGTTCTGTCGTTTCTAATTCCCGCCACAAATACCGTTTGCACCAAGGTTGCCTCGGCCTCCGTACTCACACCGCAGTGTTCAATAATGTTCTGTAGCTCGATCGCATAGTCATCAAGCGATTCCCCTTCTTCTTGCTTACGTGTTATCACTTTCTAACGTTCCGCGAACACGTTTTTCTTAACTTCGTGCAATTGCTTGAATTTAGCCACTATCTCACCGTATGTTTTCATAACTATTTTCGCCGGTTTGAAACTGCCGATTATTCGATCGGCGGTTTCCTGACCGACGCTGGTTATGAATTCCAGAGCCTTTTCGTCTTCAGGTGTTCTGTTCAGAGCAAAATATATCTCAACGGTTTGTAGATAGGAGTTAACATTAAGGCCTGGAACAAACACCGGGAATTTTCCCTTCACTCGATTCTCTGCCACCACCGATGGCTTGACATCGCTACGACCGTCATTTTCCGAGTTATTTGGCATTTTAATATACGCGTTTCTAACCGTTCAAATCCTCGTCGCCAGTATGCTATATCCGATAGCTTTAACTATTTAGTGAGGTCAGACGGATGGAAGTAAAACGCTTCTATTAGCTTCAGGCTTCAAAGTACAACTGTCTTTATTAGTGTATTTCGTAGTGAGAGGAGTGTAATTCAAGTGGTACAATTGGGGTTCTTATAATAATTTCAATTCTCTCTCACAATATTTAAAACTATTCACAAAAGTGATTTAATAATCAAGTTTGATATTTTATGATAAATTCCAAATGAGGTTAACGAAGTAAATTGTTGTGCTTCATTGATTTATTTCTGCTAGAATGATATAGATTTTTCTTTTATTTTATGTTTCGTTCTCGAGAACATTGTGAGAACATTCAGAAAAACCGATAGAAATTATTTATTAGAATTACAGATCTCAAGAACAGGCACAAGTTAAATAATTTATAGAATTATATTTATTTAGGTATACATCAGCTTGACATTAATTTAAAATTTATTTTTGATTTGGTTTCGATCACAACGTCTCTAAGGTGATCGAACTGTTAGAATAGCGTTCAGGCTTTCTAAAGCAAAACTTTATAAAGATCTTTTGAAACTAAATGATTTAATGAATTTATTTTTTTTCTGAACATTTTTTGACAATATGAAACTATAATTTTGTATCTTATGATGCATGAAAATTATTTATTGAGGCTAGTTATAATATCATACAGTGAATTTTCAAATAGTTAACTAGTACTATTGAAAATCAATATTCACTCCAAAACTCCTAATAGAAATATGTAAAATAACATTTACGTTAACGTATGATGCTTCATTTGAAAATTTATAAGTATGAAAGAAAGGGAAAATAGTAAGAATTTTGTAATAAATTTTAATACATACATACACTTTCGTTTTTTTCGGAGCTTTATAAATGTTTTTAAAGATCGTTTTTATTTAATGTTTGTTTAAAAACTTCTTTTATATTGAAAATGCTTCTTAATAAATTTCACAAATGTTTTTTTGTATGAAAGCCTCATTGGAGCTCGGAGTTTCAGTAGGAAACTTTAGGAGCATAGGAGGTGTAGGACAAATTCATCACCCGTAATGCTGGCCTAGCATCTCCCAGGGTTTGCCTTCCCCAACTTTACCTTTCCTAAACCTCCCCACGTTCTTGGGTGGATCGTAGAGATCTCTGCATCTACCGTTTAAGTAAACGTGAGTCACTTAAAGCGACTAATATACCTTTCCCTCTCCCTACACAGGCCGCAGGGTTCGGCCAGGGCACCTTCAACATTCTGTGGGAGGACATTTTTCAATTTAATAGATTCTATAGTCTTAGGAAAAGAATTGGAAGACTTTGCTCCTTTTGAAATTACAAGTCAGGAAGTGTTACATCTTCTAGAAAAGAAGGTGGTGCAATCCACAAAGACTGTTATTTCATAAAACGGAGAGTTGACGAGTAGCGCCAACCGAAGTTTTAGGCGACTGTTCATGCGAATGCGAATGCGAATGCAAATGCGAATGCGAATAAGTGAACTTTATTTTAATGTATCATTTGTAATGTAAATCATGAACTAAAAGCTAATAAACTAAATTAAAGAAAAAAAGACTGGCCGTTAAAAAAAACAGTAAGTTATATTTAGAACCTAAATTTATAGTCTGTTAAGAAGAAAAAATGAGGCTTTGATTTCCCATACATGGATTTACGAAAACTTAAGTTTTAGCAGCATTAAGTGGTTGCAAAGTCGGAAAAATCATTAAATTTACCCTTAAATACAATAATTTTCAAAGATAGCAACTTACATGGTTATTTTTGTGCCTTCTGACTACATCGTTAATCTCGGACGGTCCTCCTCTTACAGCTGAATTATCTTTTAATAAATTAATAGAATGAAAAAGCAATTCCTAAGGAAGAGAGCTCATTTAAAAGGCATTTAACTCATGTAACACTTTCTTAATTTTCATGAAATTTTCAAATATCATTTGAAAGTGACTCAAAAACAATGCTACCTACTGAAAAAAAAATTTGTTGAAATTTATTTTCTCGAAGTTATGATTGGTTTTATCTGGGTAATAAATGAAACATAATCCTCTACTCAGATGCCTCCGGTCAAATCTGACAGCAGATTTTAATTCCTGAGGAAATTTTACATAAGATAAGAATTTTTTTAGGCCATTAAATCTGCGGCTTCGAAATTGTTGGGATTATAGGTCCAAATTTTCCCACTGTTCCATGACTGGCTGACACATTTTCAAGGATTTTGCTGTTTGTTTATCTTCCACGGGGGTGCTTTTCGTTTATACACTCTCATAGTTGCTTGAAAGGGAATGGTTAAAAAATAAAAAGTATACAAATTTGCTCATAAAATCGTATCAAAGATTTAATGTTAGAATTAATTGTAACAACAATTTAAAACAATAGAAACGAATTTAAATTATTGGTTTTTCTGGTTCATGCTTCTCGGTGAAAAATGACACCTTGTTTCGAGCAAATGTGACAAAAATGACAAATCACAAAATTGATAAAAATAGCAAGCATGACAAAAAACATTTAAAAATTACAGAAACGATTTATGTGAAAAATATCATACATATGAAAAATTGATTTTTTTAAATAACAAAAACTAGATAAGTGTTTCCATTACTTGGGAACGGAAACAAATCACTGTATTTTTTTAATTTTTGTGTCCTTTGGACATAAAAGTTATATTTGAAATTTTTTTTGAAGTTTTTTACCATTTCTGTCATTGTTTGTCATATTCTTCTTTTTTCATTGTGATATTTTTGTCATATTACTATTTTTGTCATTTTGGTCATTATTTTCTTTTTGTTACTTTTGTTGTTATTGTAACTGGTGTAGTTTTTGTCCAAAACGTGATGTTATTTTTCATTTAAATTAAATTTTTTATATATATTTTTTTGGTTGTTTATTATTTTTCGAACATTCTAATTTTTGTGGAAAATAAATGGACTACCTAAGTGAAAAATTACCTGTCTAATATATTCAACATATCATTTTTAAACACTTCACGGAAATCCAGCGGTTTCTTTCAATAACTGCCCAGAGCTCCAAGAGTGGATTCTCCGTCAATTTTTCTTCGCAACAACATCATATCCCGATGTTTTTTTTGATGCATTTTGTTTTAATCATTTTGATCAAAACTAAAATCTCTATATCCCTGATATCCTTTGCTCACCCTTGGGTGATTTTTGAGGGACAAAAAATTGAACCTTTGAGTGCATAGAGGCACCTCTAAATCAAGACCGATTTCGTTGAAACTTTGCACAAGTCAGTTTTTTATGGCCAAACAATAATAAAATGTTTAAAGTCGATTTTTGAAATTCCATGATGATTTTGTTTCCTTGCCAACCTACCCAACATTGCCGTTTCCTAGAAACGGGTTTAGCAATTACTGGTACAGCCAAATGATATTATATTAATTCGATTTACACAAATGAACTTACTTGATGTTCTGAGCGTTAAAAACGTTATTATTCAAAGAAGTTGAAACTGATTTTTGAAATTTTTCATTCAAATGGAATTCCCAAATCTGTAGCAAAAAAAGTTATTGAGCAAAAACTTATTTTTTTCTCTATAAATAAATCAAATTTTAACATTATTGTAATGTTTTCATGTTGTGAAGGATTGTTTGAGTTAATTTGATAAAATTTCACACAGCATTATTACGCAGATCTATTAAATTCTTTTATTTTCTAGTAGACACCCAATGAAAAGTTCTTGCATCATTGATGTTATGCGTCACAAAAGAAGGAACAATTAGCATGAACCGTTTTGAATTGCCAGATGCGTGTGGCCCAGTGACATACAGCTAGCCCATAGGTCGGCAACCTGCGGCTCGCGAGCCGCATGCGGCTCTTTGGATGTATAACTGCGGCTCTTTAGCTCAATGTGTGAACATTTTGAAAATTATCGAAATTTTCTGGAGTAAACGGACGCAACATAAGTTCTTTCAGATCAGATAATATTTCCCAGGATTCCAAAAGAAACCAAAAAACTACTATAGAACAAATTAACAGCATCTTGTCAGTTTGCAACCTAGTTGAGATCAAGAAATCAGTTAACGTTCTTCATAAAAGTCTGATATAGCATTTGGAAGTGTGGAGAAATTTTTCTTCGCTGGCACGGAAAGTTTTCCGTTTTTTTTATTGAATTGAATATTTTAAAAATAAATTTGCCTTACCACCGTTCTGATCAAATATGAACATCAGATGATGATTTTAATAATGTTTGAATACTGATAATAATTGTTTTGTGCATTAAATTTTTTTTCTTAAAACATTTTGTTTTTAAATTTTTCAAATATTGAATTCCATCTCTCAATGTTCTTTTTCAAATCCATGAAAAAAATCAAGCTCTTCGTTCTAATTATGAACATGAGTTCAAGTGAACAAAATTTTCAAGTTTGTTAAAAAATATTTTTGTTAATCGGGAGCTGAGGGCTGGTCTAATTTTAGAATTTAATGTATAATATGAATATTTTTAGGTATTTATTCGAAGGAGAAATTTTATTTGGTAAAGAAGCATTTTCTTCCAAAAACTTTAATATATCTTCTAACAACTTTTACATCATTTTTTTAAATTTTAAACCTAATTCCTAATTCTGCAACTATTTTTATAACGTCATGGGTGTTATTAAAGTTGATTTTGATTTCTAAGTTTTTATCAGAATTTTGGTTTTGGTTTGTTCTATGAAGTTCGATTTGGTTCGATTCGTTGAAAAATGAAATAAAGCAAAGCAAAGCCAAAGTCTATAATTATGTAAGATTTATTATTTTTATGGAAGATCCGAGATAGCTATCAAAACTTTCATTGGACCCCAGCATATTTCTACATCATCGGTAGAATCTATTCTTGACGATTCCTAAAATCCTAAAGTTTTTTAAAAGGTTTTTTTTGACTGTTTGAAATATTTACAATTGTTTTGTTTTGAAATATTGAAAATAAGAATAAATTATTCACACAACGAATCTAATATTATTAAAATTGGTCAGGAAACCGTCAACAAAATATGTACTATAATGTTTAACATTACAAATTCGCAAGTGAAAAGTGAGAACTCATTCAACAAATTAAAATATCTGTTTGAAAAAATCCTATAGATTAAATTCCAAATCACCAATTGTATAAAAATTCAAAAAAGTTTGCGATTAGAATTCATAGAAACTTTGACAGAAGTATCAATCTGAATCCATAATATGTTTGAGACTAAGAGGTTTAGACATTTTTTTAAGATTTCATTGTATCGAGGAGAAACAACTTGTAAGGGTTAAGATTTTGAACAGAATTGAGAATTTAAACTTAAATTTCCGTTATCGAAAAATATAATTTTTGAAACCTTTTTTTAATTTTATCAGAAATCAAAATGAGAACTAGAGAGCTGAATCGGAATGCTTGTAATGAGAAGAAATTAAAAGAAATTTTGTAACCACATTTTATAGACCACATCTCGCGACCGATTGTTAAATTTTTGACTAATTTTTTTCAATCCGTAAAATCAGTGAAATGAATAAAAATATGTTTTTTATTCTAAGGCCCGAAAAATATTTATCGATTTAAAATGATTGTTTTATGCGCATAACAAACAAATCAACCTATCAACAATAAACAAATTTTAAGGCTTTTTTGTAGAATTTGAAGAAAAAATAATTGTGACAAAAACTCGTATAGTTTTTGTTATATTAATTTACTTCTTGTAGTATGCATTTTTATGATATAAAATTTTCAATGCTTCTTTTTAATATTTCAACAGAACACATCTAAAGTCTATTTTTTATCTGGGAAAAGGTGTTAGGGAAGTATTGCACCAAAGTTTAAAATGATAAATTTTATCAGATCACAATGATAAATCGCCAAAATTTCAACGTTACTAAGCTGTACCCGTTATGGAAATGTATTGATCCAGAAGAAAGAAAAACGCTTCCGTTTGCCAATATAACAATAAAAAACTTTGGCGTTGTGAATGGATAAAAAACTGAGTTAACATCAGGATACAATGTATCTTAGCGATCACCACTATTTGTAGTAAGGATAAAATGAAATGCGGCTCTTTGAAACTTGGACATTTACTTAATTTGCAATTTTTGGCTCTTCTGTCTGAAAAGGTTGCCGACCGCTGAGCTAGCCACAATAGACACACATATGAACACGCAAAACAGATTAAGGTCCCCCTGTGCAAATGCATAAAGCGTCTCCAAACTTTAAAAGTCGCGTGATTAAGTTTCCCCGCGGGGCCCCAGTCTGGCTGCTTAATGAAGCTTCTTCCAGCATTTAGTTGGTGGTCAGGTAAGCTCGCTCAGAAAAAGAGGAAATGGTA
This sequence comes from Uranotaenia lowii, assembly GCF_029784155.1. Lineage (NCBI taxonomy): Eukaryota > Metazoa > Arthropoda > Insecta > Diptera > Culicidae > Uranotaenia > Uranotaenia lowii. Next base: position 296,058,297 of record NC_073693.1, on the reverse strand, counting down.
CCTGACTATTATGAAGGTTTTCCCCTTTCCTCAACTCACTGACACACAAGCAACAGCCAAATCCAACAAAATATTTACACTGTGTAATGAGGCAATAGGGGAACATGCCCTATTATGCGCCACCTAAGCGAATCGCTGATTTTCTATGTATTCCACGTACAAATTGTGTTAAAAATGGGTGCAATCGTTGAAGAAAATTGTTTTCTACAAATGCCTATGATTTTTTATTACTCAAATTGCTATAGTTGCTTCAAAAACTTGATTTTTAAAAACCTTATTCAAAGCCACAGAACAAAACTGTGTTGCAAAAACGCGCCGCCATGTATTCAATACGCGCCTAGCAGCCGAACACACCCGAAAGCAGCCGAAGACCGAAAACACACCAATACTTACAGACACTTTGAATGAAAATAAAACCAAAATGGACTAATCAAAATTAAAAAAAAAATTAAAGTTGATTTTTTGGGCTGAATTAACGCTCAAAATAAGGTTTTAGACTTTTTGTTCATTTTCAATGAAAATTGGCCTTTTTGAAAAATTAATGCTATTTTCAGCCTACTACGATTGGCGCGTTATAACGAGCGCATAGGCCGTGATAAAACATACCCATAAAAAGCATACCATAGCGAGTTCGGTATAATTTTTTAGCATTAAATCGTAGTTTAGATTCTCCTCTATCGATGTGTCAGAAAATATTGTCTTATTCGTTTTTCTCTGCTTGGTGACACCTTATTAAGAGTGTTTTAAAATTTAGATCGAAATGAAGAAAAACCTAAATTGTGAAATTATCACGACACAGGAGCATTTTAAGGAAAAATTCATACTTGCCATGACCAATCACAGCATTTAGAACAAATTGGTAATATTTTGCAGGCTTAAAATGCTTCAGATTCTTCAAATCAAGGATGGCGCTTATTAGCCACATGGGGCGTTATATGAACTTTTCCCCTAATTGTGCAATGATGGAAAATTCATTTGTGACGTCGTGCATTTTTAACTGTCCAGAAGAAAACGGAGAGATCGAAAAAAAACGTAATTGCATCGAGTTCGTCACCTATTCCTAGGGAGATCATCGCTTCTTAATTAGCGTGCCTTAGTGGGTTAATGTCGGGTTTTGTGCTTTTGTGTAATCAATTTTAGTTTAAACTAGACGAATAAATGTGTTTTATACCTTTCCACGTGCTTGCTCGCTTATATTATTCGCATACATAATTTCTTCATTATTAATGAAGGTCAAAAAGATAGTAAATTTTTTTTGAAATCAAAAAGATGCTCTACAATTTACATTCAAATATACTCAGATTAAGTCATTTTATTTTTAATTATTGCAACCAAAACCGAAAACTTCTTAGGAAATTTTATCAAAAAAATTATATTCGATTTTTGGGAGCCTAAATCACGATTTAAAATCTGATGATGTGTTTCGATGAAAATAAAATGTTCAAATAATATAAGTATATTTGTTGTTTAATTCCTGAGTTGTGACCAAATTTTCTCGAATATTGAACGGATTTTGGGTTGAAATTTTTATGTGCCCGGATTTTACCAGGTTTTAAGATAAAATTGCCCGGATTTTTCCGGGACAAACACTCTCGGGAAAAATTCTGGTAACCGTAACACATTAAGGGATGCGAAGAAATCAATGCTGAAAAAAAAAAACCGAAATTCGGCGCTTTATATCTCAGATACCACTGCACTGGATTAAATTGTATAAATTTGATATCTCTGAGTCACCAAAAATATTTTGTTCGGTTTTTTGAATAAAATTCCTCAATTTAATTTATAACATTTGGATTATGACTCAAGATGTAGGAGCGAAAAACGAGATATCTCGTATTTGGTCCTCAATGTTTAACTATACCTCTTTGGCTCAAATAGCTTTTACGTTTAGAGACAATTGACCATCTGATTCAAAAGCTATCTTTAATATTTCTAAACTAAGGTTGCCAAAAAAATCTGAACTATTTTGTTTATTCAAGCGTCTAAAAAGCAAGTTTTATAAAAAAATAATTGAGCAAGTTTTATGAAAATAATCAAGAAAGGTTTCTTGGAAGCTTTAAATTCGGTTTAAAATCTGCTTATGAGTTTAATTTTAAAAAATTGATAAATTTTTTGTTTGTCAATTTTTGTTGAGTATTTCCTGGGTTTTGAATGCCCGGATTTTTGATCGACATAATTGAAATCAACTGCCTGTATTTTGCCAGGTTTTTAGATAAAATTGTCCGGATTTGTCCGACTCGGAGACGTACAGTACCGTACATAATTGTATAGAAATTGAAAGCACGCGCACTGTCATTTCGACTTTGACCTTCCATAACTTTTTACTCTGATGATATTTTTTTATCAAATTTCTGGGTTAGATAGATCAACTATCAAACTATCATACCACAAAATTTGAGCTTTCTGGAATTTGTGTGGTCTGAGATGCAGTAATTCTACGAAAATCGGACTTTTTGGACTTTTCTCATTCAAACTGCAATATCTTAGAAACTACGCTACATTTTTTTTTATCAAAATTTTGCAGAGTGATTGTTGAAATATTAAGTCGGCATGTCTGAAGTTTTTGAAAAGTTCTATCGATGGGATCAAAAGTTACGCGAGGTACAATATTTCAGGCATTAACCTAAAAATGCGATTTCTATTGAATTTTGGACGATTCATGAGAACAATATCGATTCCATCCACAAATCAGTCAAAAAATGTCTGGCAAAAGCAATGAAGAAAAGAAAAACTGGAATAAATGATCTATTTGTATTTTGAAGTTAGAATCGGGCGATATTGTTTTGATTTTTTGGTTGAAATAGATTTACTGGCTGTTAATAATAAAATAAGATTTTCCTATGGAAACATTCGTCCAAAATTTTATAGTGTTTGGACGAGACCTTCGGATAAGTATCAGATCACAACTTTGCTTGTTGGCGGACAAAAATGAAGAGAGGTTTTATTTTGTTTCATCATTAAATTACAATTTTTCCCGCGAATTTGAACAATATAGAAACACATGAAAGGAATGGCAACATTATAGCGGTGTTCAGATGGACACTATACTTTTAGGCGTTTTTCATTCTAGCCAGGGTGACCAATATGTTCGAGATTGAACATATAGAAATCGCATTTCTAGGTTCATGCCTGAAATATTGTACCGCGCGTAACTTCTGATCTCATGAATTAAAATTTAGAAAAACTTCAGACATACTAGCTTTATATTTCAACAACCATTCTGCAAAATTTCAATAAAAAATGTAGCGCAGTTTCTGAAATATTGCAGTTTGAATGAGAAAAGTCCGAAAGTCCGAATTTCGTAGAACTACTGTATCTCAGGCCACACAAACTCCAGAAAGCTCAAATTTTGTGGTTAATTAGTGTGATAGTTGTTATATCCAACGCAGAAAATTTGATCAAAAAATTTCATCAGAGAAAAAACTAATGGAAGGTCTAAGTCTAAGTGACAGTGTGCGTGCTTCCATTTTCTTTACAATTATGAACGGTACTGTACCTACTGAAAAAGTTCTGGCAACTTTATTCTATACACACTCTCGAAATTTTAATTAGCAACACGACAATATCTACTTTTAGAGAAGATTTCAGAATTAACCTTATTATTTAAGAAATACATACATTGATGAACAAACGCATTTGACACAAGCTTGTTTTAATCGCATTTATTATTATCGACAATAACTATTAATAGTTTGTTATATTTGCGTATTTTTAATGAGGGCATGAAATTTCCTTCACTCAACCTTTCTTCTATAACAAGGAGGGAAAACTTAAACAGAACATTGGAAGTGTTGAAAATCTATGTCCATCAGTCTATGTATGTTTATGTTTAAGAAAATTTTTATTTACAAATCTATACCCAAAATTAGTTCCACAGAATTAAGATTCATATTAAAATTTTCGAAAACGATATATGAATTTAAATTAAGTGAATAAATATTCAAACGTGTTTTTATCGTGTTACTTTTTTCCACAAAAAATTTTTTTTTCTGTTTATCAATCTGACTGCCAAATAGAAAAAAAAATCTGCTAAATTTTCGATTCAAATTCAAAACAATGGTTCACTGAAAATAAAATTATAAACTGTTTTCCAATTCTTAATTTCAGTTATAAACGTAAACAAATACGTTTTAAGAATTGCTTTTAAGTTATCCGAAATTCAGAGTCAAAAGGTTCCTAAATTTTCGGGTGAAATGTCAAATAATTTTACGTTACTCGTTGCAACATTGCATTTTGTTAGATCAATGAGTAAAAACGAGCATTGAGGAATGGGGAAAGAAAACATACTAAGCAAAAGTTCAATTCCTATAAAAAAATATTGAAAAAAAATGTTGTTCTTAGATCTTATCTAAATAAATGTTAATTTTGATCATTTTTTTTATTCAAGAAAATCTTTTTTCATTATTGCTTTTCTACCATAAATTTTTCATCCAAAAATGACAAAGCATAATGCTCAAGTCTATTTATCGAGATTTTTCATCAAGAATTGCGTTTTAGTTGAAAGGAACTGTTGGCAACTGGGAGCCATGCCCATGTGAATGACGTGTATATGGGAAGGGGGGAGTTTGAATCGTAATTTTTACTTATACGATTCAAAATAAATCAGAATCAAAGCTTCAAAACGATACTTTTTCAAGTGATTTATTAATAAATTGTTCTTAATGATGTTTCTTATTCTGAGCAAGAAATTTACTGAAAAATAAATTGTCTGGTTCACCGAAAAAAGAATACGAATTAAATTTTTTAACAAAATCAGAATTCAAAACTTCGAACAAATGAATCAGTGCACAAAAATTGAATAAATAAAATAAAACACTAGATTTGAAAAAACAAATAATTCGAATTCTTAAATAAATTTCAGATGAAATCAGTAATGAACCATGATTGAGTATTGTTATGAAAAATGTTAATATGTAGGTAATTGATTTTTTTTTCATCTTAATTTTTTTTTCCTTTTTTTTAATGAACGGTTATTTAAAAAATTCCGCATTCAAAACATGAAATACAACAAAAAAATTGAAATGTTAATTCTTGATTAGGAAATAAATTGATATCCATTTATAATTTAAGGGAATCTATTCAAAACATATATTTGATGATTGATTTAAATTTTTAAAAAGAAGAAAATATTAAATTTCAACTCAAATTATCAAGTCTGAGATAGACTATTTTTCATTTTTATTTTCTCCTGGTTAATGCTCACAAAGCTCATTTTTTAAGTTCATTATAATAACTTTATATATTTGTGTCTATTAAACTTATCATTAAAGGATTATGTTTATTGATCAATAAAACACTGTTAAAAATTAAAATAAGGAATTCCAAGTTTTTTTGTAAATGTTTATATCACAATGCAAGTACTAATTTGGTCAACACAGCCCATTAAAATTAACCTCTGAAGTTGCTTCTTTAAATCACTTTTCGAACTTTCCAAAGATTTATTAAACTATTAGATTTATTTAAAAATCATGATCGATTTAAAAAATAAGATCTAAAATAATAAATAAATAAGGGGAACGTAACATGTTTTTCTTATTGAAAATTTAGGTTCATAAGATTTCAAGAAGTTTATATTTTGTTAACACAAAAACTTATATTTAAAGAACATTACCATAGTTATTTAAGAAAAGAAACCAAAAATTGAAAAAGATGAACCAATAAAGTTGATGAATTCATATGAACATAAGTAACAAATATGAAGATGAAAAATATAACATTATAAACAAATGAGAATAAAATAATTTCAAAATTATTATTAAAGCTTAATTATAAAATTCAATTGATAATTATCTAGGGAACAGCATTTAAATAACTGATTCGGATGAATTTTGAGTCCGGAACTCGAACTTTTTTTTTCAGATTATGTCTATCACCTTGTGTTTCGTTGATACGTTTATAATTTAAAAAATGAATCAGATTTAGGTGAAATCAATCATTGATAACTGATGAAACCAAAACCTGCATGAAAAAAATCTACGAATAATGGTTATTTCAGATTTAATTAAATGTTATCTAATTTTAAACGCCGCTGAAATATTATTATTTACATAGCCGCTGAAACCATATTAAAATTAATCTGAGTTGGTATTGCAGCAAATTCATAGAAACTATGTAGAATTATATTTTTTAAAGATGATGAAACTACTAGGTAGACAGATCAAAGCTAGAGCACTTTGGGTAGAAAATTCTTATATCAGTAATACAGTGATCTAAAATCTAAATTTTATCATTACAAGTTTTTCCTACCTTACACTTTGCAGATAAAAAAAAGGTTTTGTTTTATCTGACAAATATGTTGATGCCGGTAAAATGATTTGACTTTTGCTATAAAAAAATTCAAAAAATCGATTTGGATTATTTTTTTTAAATTTGCCGAAATTCTTATTTTACAGAATAGGGAAATAAATGCAAGAAGAAAACTTTTATTACTTTTTTAGCTTAAGTCAAAATTTCTTTCGGTCACGAGAAACTTACCAATTCTTTAAAACCTTTTTTTCAAAATTTTTGTATTGTTTTACAGTCTTGTCAAAAATATCTGAAATTTCTTAATGATTTTAACCTTTTTTCAAAGGTAATTTCAAAACACAAAACCTGATAGAAAAAATCGATGAGGGTTAGTTGCCCTACATTGGATCCTTTAAGCGGTGGTTTATATAAACGAATATTTTTCTCATACATGGATGGGTTATGTAGTTTTTAGAAAACCCATTCGTAGTTAATGTTCTCATCTGCAAGTTTCAACGAGAATTTTCATCCTTAGTTTTGCCATTTTCGATAGATTTACAAAGATATGGATGATCCAGATTTCCTACTTTGAACCTACTATTCTTATTTTGGTACTGGGCTTGTACCCTTTATTGGACCTAGATCTAAAATACCAGTAAAAAGTTAGATTTCTCGAAAAACTAATTAAACATTTTATTTCAATAAAAAATAACATGATCTTATATTAGGTTTTTTTAGATTATAATAAAAACTTTGATTTCTCTTATGAATATCTCAAACTTTCTCCTCATCAGCACATTTCTCAGCAGCATTATAGCAAGTAGGTTTTTTGTGTTTACTTGTAGCTTATTTACCTAACATTGACAGAAAATGTTGGAAATGTTCAGTACAGGATTCTAATAAGGTTAAGGTTAAGGTCCCTTATGAAAAAAATTTACTTTTAAAAATTGATGTCAGGTCTAAAAAGGGAACGGCCGAAAGATTCCTATTTTTGGACACTTTACCTTATTTCTGGGTTTTCCAATGATTTTTTTTTATTTTCTTAAGACAAATGGATAGTATAGTAGATATTCATCACAGCAATAGCAGTTTTCCTATAATAATTGGCTTGGCCTGTGAAGGTAATTCTTTCTTTATTCTTAATCTTTCTGATTTTTTGAAATGCTACCCACTAATTGAGCTCTCTGTTTTACCACTATAGTAAAAGCACTTTTTTAAAAACGTTGAAAATTTCATTAGAATTGCTTTTTATGGTTAATAGTGGAATGATAAGATAAAGGAAGAATAAGAATTCGTTATTTGCAAAGGAGTTTCTTGATCCTTTGCAAACTAAATGAGTTATTTACGATTTTCGGCATTTTATGACTGAAGTAGGCTCTAGGTCCAGAGTAGGAGCACTCACTCTAAATATTTGGATTCAGGGCACCCAAATTAATCTAAATACCCTCATAAATTCTTTGCATCTCGGAAAAATGTTTTTTTGCCTTGTATAATTCATGAAAAGAATCATAAGATAAAATTAGTCCCGAAATTGGTTTTTTGAAAAATATTTCAATTAAGCATAAAATTTGGAAAGACAAACAATTTTTTTCTATAATCAAAGTGATTAGCTAGTGAACTTTTTTTATATCGTGGTTGAATTCCAGGAATCTTTCGATTGCTTTTATTCAGTAGAATTATTCAAGCAAGTAGGCTGACAACACATACATATTAGAGTAAAAAAAGTAGTTGTAATTATATTCGAATATTTTGGATTGCTTAACATCAAATCGAAATATGTCTTTCGCATATTAAAGGTGAATAATTTTGGTACCGTTAAACGGGGTAACATTAATCACCGGGCTTGTTTCGATCAATATGAAATTCTTCCACATAATCAACAATAACGAAGTCTTAAGTTAAAATATCTTAAAACTTTTTTATACGTTGAAAAACCTTTAAATTGAGCTTCAAATTAGGGAAAACTAGGGTTGTTTTAGAAAATTTCAAATGTAAGTAAAAATTTAATTTCAAAATCTTGAAATATATATTTTTTGAAAGCTCACAACCAAACACCCTTCCTGTTGAAATCGAAGCGTTTAGAAGCAGCAGGTTGATTAACAAGGGAGTTCATTTTTTTCCTTACTAAATGTATAGTTTTGGTGTAGTTTTTGTTTTATTTTTAAGGTAAATTTTTGATATTTAAAAATTGTACGTCTCGGTGGTCGAGGGTTCGATTCCCATCTCGGTACTGGGTATTAAATGTTAATCTTAAGTTGTCCACGTCATTTGTTCAGTCTGTAAAGCCTAAATCGGCTAAGACGGTGTTTGTCTTTTAGGGACATTTTCCAAGAGTTAGCCAGGCTAGGACAAAAGACTAAAAACCCTATCGAATGGTAAAGTTTTAATGAAAGAAAAATTTCATTTTTTTATGTGTTAAAATTTCATAAGTAATGTTGAAAAATTAAGCCCCTTAATTTATGCAGCATCATTGTCCATCTATCGATTTTAATTGTTGTTCTAAACCATGAGATACCGAAATTAAACATTGTATGTTTCAGAATTCACTGGACCAAAAATTACAAATTTAGTATCTTTGAGCCACCGACAGTGTTGTGTTGAATTTTGTAGAATTTCAAGATCAATTTTATATCATTTGAGTTCCGAACTGCTTTAGCAATTGATAAACCAGCATTTAATGAAGGTGTTTTGTATCCTTTATGATCAAGCAAACTGGTTCAAACCGTCATAATAGAGACCTCAAAGTGACCCCAAAGCATCTAGTTTTAAACAAAGACGAAATCGATTTTTAAAGAAAATTTAAAGAAGTTTGATAAATTTCTGCAACCATATTTAACGTTCATAGGAGTCCAATACTGGTTTTTAAAATATGAAACATGCCACATTCCTCTTAACAGAATAAAAAAAAACGAAATATATTGAAAAATGTTATCAATCTTACCCCATTTTACGGTATCGATCATCTGAACTTCATTTTTGTGTATGATTAACTGTATTGATGAAATTTGTGAATTTATTATCGGAGAAACAGTGAAACACGAAATTTTTTTGGGATTTTATTTTTATCGGTGGCTTAAGACACGATGGTAGTATTTTGAATAAATTGTTTTTCTATGAACCTTAAATTTAGTTTAAAAAAAAATTTCAAGTGTTTTTTTTTATTAAAATCCGTTAAAATTGTAGAAATTCTGACTTTATGTGATTTCATCCAAAAATTCTGTAATGATTTTCTGTGATGCTATTTCTTTTAGTTTCATTAAAAATTGCCTGACTTATTGGGTCTTTTCTTACAATTGAGCTGAGCAAATCCAATTAGCATTACCATTCTTAGCATACTTTTCTAGATCAAAGTAAAAATCTTAATATTGTATTTGCATGAAAAATGGAAAAAAAAATAAAATGTTTTCAAAATTAAAAAGAAACTGCGAATATGAATATTTAAAAAAACTGTCTTCTCTTACACAGATTCTGTGATAAAAATTTGCTCAAAATTCTGTGTTATTAAAGATATTTTTGTCATTTTGGCAACCTTGACAGTAGACTGTAATAACTCTGCTATCAGGGCCGGATTAAGCCATCGGGGGGCCCGGGGCAATTTTTCTCGGGGGGCCCATGATTCATTTTTTTTTTCAAATGCTATCCTGAACATTTTAAACGTGTTAAAGAATTGGATATGAGTTCAATATACTCTCTTCAAGTTGTCACGTTGTCTGTGTAGATGATGGTTTCTGGTATCTTCAAACAAAAATTATCAATCAATGAAGTGCAAACACTGCGGAAGAGTTCAGAAATTTCTCTCGAATGAAAGCTCTAATTTGAGCTTCCTAATGCAAAATTTAATACTCAATTTTTTTAATACCCTTATCACCAACTAAAATCCTCTGATTTAGAATAATGACCGGATAGATATTTTAAATGTTTTTCATTTCATCATTGACAATTGGACAATTGGAAAGTATCATGAAAAACAAAATAATTAAATTCAAACTCTATAGAGATACAGATTTAGGAGTTTAAGAATTCAAAGCTTTAACTTTTTCCTTCCCATGGTAGCACAGGTGATCCACAACTTTGCACAGCTCGCATTTGAACTGGGCATTTTGGATCAACACCATTTCCTCACCAAATGTGTAGATATGAGTGAAGAAACATTGCACTAAATTTGAAGAAAATCGATTCACTAGGTTTTGCTCGGCAGGTCAAAAGCTGTACAAAAGTCGTATTTTTTTCGAATTTAAATCAAGTCGTCATTTGTTGTTCAGTTGCTTGACAAGTTTTCATAATTATCATCAAATAAAATACTGACGTGCAGAAGGTTGCTTGTTTAAACAAAATCAAATAATGGTTTGCTTAGATTTCCACTAAAATTTTCGAATAAGTAAAGTGGATCACAGGTGATACACTAGGAACAAAACGTACTTTTCATTTTGCTGAGCTTTTTATCAATACACATGAAAATCACTCCGTTAAAAGTTTTTCCTCTTCAGGATAGGTATTTCAGCTACTAAAATAACCACTGATCTGAAAAAAATATTGAAACTTATGTAAGTTCTTATAAAAACGTAATATTCAGTTTTTTTCTGGCGACAAGTGTCATGGCTGCCATTTTTCAAGGCGAAAATAAAAATTTCGTAAATTTCAGTAGTTTGAGTTATGAGGGATGGCTATATCCTAGAAATATTTTACAAATTAGGATCGTTTTAGATTGTGATCAATGCGGTGATTAAATTTCACGTATTTTTGCCGTTATTTCTTATTTTCATTTGCACCTTATATGTTGTTATTTTCCCAATGGAGCATATATGATCCACCTCGAAACCCAAATTTATCAACTGGATCATTGAAGTAGACTTAAATTAAGCATCTTTTGTTCTAAAATTTTAGTTGTAAATCAATATTTCTATTTTTAAAACGAGAAAAACTTCGTGGGAAGGAAAAGGTTAAATACTGTTATTTTCTGAACCACAATTCTGTATATTAAATCTAAATCATAATTTCAAATCAAGTTTTGAGGAACGAAATATGAGTTAAATATAAAAAATTGAGATTCCAAAGCCAAAGCAGAAGTTGCACCAAATGTGTATTTCAATTTTATACCTCTGAATCACAAACAAATCGTTTTCGTGGGATGTTTATGAAAATGATTCTCATCAGGTTAAAAATAATGTTTTAAAAATGTTATTCTGAATGTGTCAAAAGTTTCATTAGATGCTCCCGAAGCCAAAAATGAAAAAAAAATGATCGTTTGAAAAAATCAATTCAGAATAAAGATTAAATGTTTAAAATACAGAATCAGTTATCATTGAAAAAATTCAGATGAGGAATCCAAATGAGCTAAGAATTTAAAACAAAGATCATGAGTTCTCAAAACTCAGAAAAACCATGGAGATGAAATTTAGTAACTGAAGTAACAACACAAGACTTGAAAATCTGGAAAAATAAAAGATGAAAATTACATAGGAATATTCATGTTAAAAGAATCACTCAATGATATTAGCAACTCAACTATGAGAACGTATTAATGATAATTTGAGAATGATCATTTGGAAAATGATATGCTAAATTCAGGATATTTACTTCAGTCAGTATATGGTAAAATTTTGGTTAAATCACTTGAAAATGTTTAAAAACGAATTTTAAACCTAAGACAAAAATTGGGATGGAAATTCTATAAAGCAACTTAGTACTGTCGATTGATCCAAAATTGTGATCCCTGGTGAAATTTTGAAATGTTTATCATAAAGCTTCTCTGTTCTCTCTTAGCACTGTGAGCCAGTTTTGACGAAATTAGCTGCTATTTAAGAGTAGAAACCATTACTTGTAAAGTTAACGAAATACTTAACATTATAATTGTGCAAGACGTTTTCATGTAATGAAAATAAGGAGATGTTTTTCTTTATTTTACCTGACTGAGATGTTTCGATAAAAAAGAAAACTTGAGATGTTTTTCCTAATATTCTCATGATTTTTTTTTTTAATTCGGTTTACATCATTTTTGTCCAGATTTTGGGTTGAAAATTTTAAAATAAAAAACCAAGATTTTTATGTTCTCAGACCGAAAAATGCGGAAGAACTTCTTCACTGCTTTCTCTAGGGCCCCCCTCAATTTATGTTAGAGAAAAACTATTCTAGATATTATTTCACGGGGGCCCCTTTAGTTGTGATATTTCCAGTTTTTATTCCGATTTTCTTGTTTTGATTTCTTTTCATAGTTTTGTAGAAACCGAGGTAGTATGATTAAAGTAATGTAAATTTTATTTTTCCCTCGGGGGGCTTCCCTGAGCCGGGGGGCCCGGGGCAATTGCCCCTTTTGCCCCCCCTTGAATCCGGCCTTGTCTGCTATATACTGTGGATCGTTGATTTTTTTTAAGTCAAACATTAATATTGGAGTAAAGTTAACAATTTTTCTATAATTTTAACAAATTTTGGTAAATAACCACTATAGATCTTCGGTTTAATTTGAAATGTAAGTTCATAGGAAATAAGATTTTTTAAATTTACCATCGAGTCTTGAACCGTTGATGACTACAAAATTCCAAAAAAAAATGCATTTTCAACTTTCTTTTTCGATCATACATTCACAAATTTCTTCAATACAGTTGATCATACGCAAAAATTAAGTTGAGATAATCGATAGCAAAATTATTCACTTTCAATATACAAACAACAGAATTTAATTTGATGATATTTATTTGGATAAACATATATTCGAGATATTTTGATCGTAGTACAAGTACTTTTTTTTGTTTTTCAAAATTTCATATTTGTTCTACTGAGACTTTCTTTAATTTCATTTTAGGATTCAGCGCACGATTTTATATCAGAAATATGGGTCAGTTAATAAAGTTCACTATTTTTAATATGTTTTGTTAGCTAGCTAATGCTACCAGTTCGAATTTGTCTTTTCTTCAAAACTTCTGAAACCCAACTTTATCAGCTTACTAGCTTTGTTTCTTCCTTTTTCTTCCTGGCTTTCAAAAGTCTAGCGAGAATCGATAAATTTCAATCGATTCCAATACCGACCTCGCAAAGTCTTCACAACAAAAAGAGAAATAAATCTTTTTTCTAGGTCATAATCAGGGAAGCATAACTTAGTTTTTTTTTTCTCTTAACTTTCATCAAGCCAGAACACCGATAGTTAGAAATAGGCCACTCGGTACAACAAATTTCGTCCCACTGAACCAGAACCAGTCGATTGGCAGCCAGTTGGCCAATCGAAAGCCCAAGAATGGAGGTCGCATTGAAAGTCTGGTTGGTACGGTTCATTGGAGGAAAAAAAACCGGGCAGAAGTACTTGTCCGTCTGCAAAATACCGGGTGAGGATCACCTGTTCTTGAGAAACGGGGAAAGCGGCAACTTTTCATTCGTTCCTGTTGATCAGGTGCTTAATTTTGCACCTGATTGCAGGTTCCAATCAAAAGCCAAGGCAGTTGACTCAATTTATGGAAAGAAAATAGAATTTAAATGGAAATTTTACATCCATTCTCAGAAACTTTCAACGAAAGTTTAACCTGATTCTGAAAGTAGATCCCGATAGGTTCAAAATAAAGAGCCATGATACAAGAGCTAGAAGACTTCTATGGAACTCTGAAGTGTGTTGGATTGTATCTGTCATTTCTCAAGTCCCCTAGAAAAGAAGGCCACGCTGCCAGATTGCCTCACAGATCAAGGAACGGTATGGTACCGTAAGCAAATTACGGTTCCTGGCTACATGTGCGTTTAAAGTGCTTGTAGCTCTTGAAGATGACGAAAGTGACGATGACTACCTTCCAAGTTACTTTACCTCATGAAGCTCCACGCATTGAGGCGTTTCCAGCTACTTCGTCATCGTCGTTCGTCGTTTTCGGTTATGGTATGGTTCTTGAGCCTACGGATGGATGGATAAAGTGGCATACCAATGGCACCCGGCAAGTTTCTTGGAACAGAACCAGGAATGGTAAAGCGTGGAAGATGAGCTATTAAATTGCACTTGCTAGGCTGGTTTCCGAAGTTTGACCGACTTCTGGAGGCTTATAGTTTTTTTCAACACAGCCTGTGTAAGAGATGGGCGAAATACTCATCATTTTGGACGTTTCTGAAATTGGTTTAATCACAATTTTGTTGCTCTCAATATTTCAGGGTTTAAAACTCCGGATCTCCACTCATAGGCATGCGCGGTCCAATGAGGGTGTTTATCAGGATGATCACCTTTCCCTAAACAGAAAAAAATGATATAAAATACACGAATCCTCTCGAACTTCTTTAAAAATTTAGAACTTTTCCTAGTGGGTATACCCTTAAATTTTTAAAATTTTCCACTCCGTGGGAATGTTTCTTCAAAAAAAAAAAATAGTTATGTTGTTTGGGTGATTAACTCTTTAATGCATGATTTTTTTAAAATCAGAAAAGCAGTCATTGATTCAGCGAAATAATAACATTTTAATTCGAAAAACACATCTTTACAGGTTTGAAGTAGTTAATTTGAGTATTATAAAAGTTATGCCACTTCTAAGTTGGAAAATAATTTTTGAAATTCTTAGTTCTTAATTTCTTCCAAACCTTGTTAATTGGCTGAAAGGTGTTTCTGATTGATTGAGATTAAAATATTTGTTAGAATCTGCAAATTTGAAGAAATAACAGTGACTATTTAACAAATACTTTTTTTTAAATAAAAAAATGATTTTTGTAGTTTTTTTGGCATACTTTGTTCAATATGAATGCATTAGAATGTCGTTATATAAAACCATGGGCTAATTTCTTTCAATTTCTAGAATATTTTTTGTGAATACATCATAAGTGTTGTTTTGAAACAAAAAAAGTGTTAATTTTTCAACAGACGCTGACAATTTTGACAATTTTGACAATTTTGACCATTTTGACAATTTTGACAATACGGACAGTTTTGTCAATTTTGTCAATTTTGTCAATTTTGTCAATTTTGTCAATTTTGTGAATTTTGTGAATTTTGTGAATTTTGTCAATTTTGTCAATTTTGTCAATTTTGTCAATTTTGTCAATTTTGTCAATTTTGTCAATTTTGTCAATTTTGTCAATTTTGTCAATTTTGTCAATTTTGTCAATTTTGTCAATTTTGTCAATTTTGTCAATTTTGTCAATTTTGTCAATTTTGTCAATTTTGTCAATTTTGTCAATTTTGTCAATTTTGTCAATTTTGTCAATTTTGTCAATTTTATCAATTTTGTCAATTTTGTCAATTTTGTCAATTTTGTCAATTTTGTCAATTTTGTCAATTTTGTCAATTTTGTCAATTTTGTCAATTTTGTCAATTTTGTCAATTTTGTCAATTTTGTCAATTTTGTCAATTTTGTCAATTTTGTCAATTTTGTCAATTTTGTCAATTTTGTCAATTTTGTCAATTTTGTCAATTTTGTCAATTTTGTCAATTTTGTCAATTTTGTCAATTTTGTCAATTTTGTCAATTTTGTCAATTTTGTCAATTTTGTCAATTTTGTCAATTTTGTCAATTTTGTCAATTTTGTCAATTTTGTCAATTTTGTCAATTTTGTCAATTTTGTCAATTTTGTCAATTTTGTCAATTTTGTCAATTTTGTCAATTTTGTCAATTTTGTCAATTTTGTCAATTTTGTCAATTTTGTCAATTTTGTCAATTTTGTCAATTTTGTCAATTTTGTCAATTTTGTCAATTTTGTCAATTTTGTCAATTTTGTCAATTTTGTCAATTTTGTCAATTTTGTCAATTTTGTCAATTTTGTCAATTTTGTCAATTTTGTCAATTTTGTCAATTTTGTCAATTTTGTCAATTTTGTCAATTTTGTCAATTTTGTCAATTTTGTCAATTTTGTCAATTTTGTCAATTTTGTCAATTTTGTCAATTTTGTCAATTTTGTCAATTTTGTCAATTTTGTCAATTTTGTCAATTTTGTCAATTTTGTCAATTTTGTCAATTTTGTCAATTTTGTCAATCTTGTCAATCTTGTCAATTTTGTCAATTTTGTCAATTTTGTCAATTTTGTCAATTTTGTCAATTTTGTCAATTTTGTCAATTTTGTCAATTTTGTCAATTTTGTCAATTTTGTCAATTTTGTCAATTTTGTCAATTTTGTCAATTTTGTCAATTTTGTCAATTTTGTCAATTTTGTCAATTTTGTCAATTTTATCAATTTTGTCAATTTTGTCAATTTTGTCAATTTTGTCAATTTTGTCAATTTTGTCAATTTTGTCAATTTTGTCAATTTTGTCAATTTTGTCAATTTTGTCAATTTTGTCAATTTTGTCAATTTTGTCAATTTTGTCAATTTTGTCAATTTTGTCAATTTTGTCAATTTTGTCAATTTTGTCAATTTTGTCAATTTTGTCAATTTTGTCAATTTTGTCAATTTTGTCAATTTTGTCAATTTTGTCAATTTTGTCAATTTTCTCAATTTTGTCAATTTTGTCAATTTTGTCAATTTTGTCAATTTTGTCAATTTTGTCAATTTTGTCAATTTTGTCAATTTTGTCAATTTTGTCAATTTTGTCAATTTTGTCAATTTTGTCAATTTTGTCAATTTTGTCAATTTTGTCAATTTTGTCAATTTTGTCAATTTTGTCAATTTTGTCAATTTTGTCAATTTTGTCAATTTTGTCAATTTTGTCAATTTTGTCAATTTTGTCAATTTTGTCAATTTTGTCAATTTTGTCAATTTTGTCAATTTTGTCAATTTTGTCAATTTTGTCAATTTTGTCAATTTTGTCAATTTTGTCAATTTTGTCAATTTTGTCAATTTTGTCAATTTTGTCAATTTTGTCAATTTTGTCAATTTTGTCAATTTTGTCAATTTTGTCAATTTTGTCAATTTTGTCAATTTTGTCAATTTTGTCAATTTTGTCAATTTTGTCAATTTTGTCAATTTTGTCAATTTTGTCAATTTTGTCAATTTTGTCAATTTTGTCAATTTTGTCAATTTAGTCAATTTTGTCAATTTAGTCAATTTTGTCAATTTTGTCAATTTTGTCAATTTTGTCAATTTTGTCAATTTTGTCAATTTTGTCAATTTTGTCAATTTTGTCAATTTTGTCAATTTTGTCAATTTTGTCAATTTTGTCAATTTTGTCAATTTTGTCAATTTTGTCAATTTTGTCAATTTTGTCAATTTTGTCAATTTTGTCAATTTTGTCAATTTTGTCAATTTTGTCAATTTTGTCAATTTTGTCAATTTTGTCAATTTTGTCAATTTTGTCAATTTTGTCAATTTTGTCAATTTTGTCAATTTTGTCAATTTTGTCAATTTTGTCAATTTTGTCAATTTTGTCAATTTTGTCAATTTTGTCAATTTTGTCAATTTTGTCAATTTTGTCAATTTTGTCAATTTGGTCAATTTTGTCAATTTTGTCAATTTTGTCAATTTTGTCAATTTTGTCAATTTTGTCAATTTTGTCAATTTTGTCAATTTTGTCAATTTTGTCAATTTTGTCAATTTTGTCAATTTGGTCAATTTTGTCAATTTTGTCAATTTTGTCAATTTTGTCAATTTTGTCAATTTTGTCAATTTTGTCAATTTTGTCAATTTTGTCAATTTTGTCAATTTTGTCAATTTTGTCAATTTTGTCAATTTTGTCAATTTTGTCAATTTTGTCAATTTTGTCAATTTTGTCAATTTTGTCAATTTTGTTAATTTTGTCAATTTTGTCAATTTTGTCAATTTTGTCAATTTTGTCAATTTTGTCAATTTTGTCAATTTTGTCAATTTTGTCAATTTTGTCAATTTTGTCAATTTTGTCAATTTTGTCAATTTTGTCAATTTTGTCAATTTTGTCAATTTTGTCAATTTTGTCAATTTTGTCAATTTTGTCAATTTTGTCAATTTTGTCAATTTTGTCAATTTTCTCAATTTTGTCAATTTTGTCAATTTTGTCAATTTTGTCAATTTTGTCAATTTTGTCAATTTTGTCAATTTTGTCAATTTTGTCAATATTGTCAATTTTGTCAATTTTGTCAATTTTGTCAATTTTGTCAATTTTGTCAATTTTGTCAATTTTGTCAATTTTGTCAATTTTGTCAATTTTGTCAATTTTGTCAATTTTGTCAATTTTGTCAATTTTGTCAATTTTGTCAATTTTGTCAATTTGTCAATTTTGTCAATTTTGTCAATTTTGTCAATTTTGTCAATTTTGTCAATTTTGTCAATTTTGTCATTTTTGTCAATTTTCTCAATTTTGTCAATTTTGACAATTTTGTCAATTTTGTCAATTTTGTCAATTTTGTCAATTTTGTCAATTTTGTCAATTTTGTCAATTTTGTCAATTTTGTCAATTTCATTCAATTTTGTCAATTTTGTCAATTTTGTCAATTTTGTCAATTTTGTCAATTTTGTCAATTTTGTCAATTTTGTCAATTTTGTCAATTTTGTCAATTTTGTCAATTTTGTCAATTTTGTCAATTTTGTCAATTTTGTCAATTTTGTCAATTTTGTCAATTTTGTCAATTTTGTCAATTTTGTCAATTTTGTCAATTTTGTCAATTTTGTCAATTTTGTCAATTTTGTCAATTTTGGCAACTTTATAAATTTTGTCAATTTTGTCAATTTTGTCAATTTTGTCAATTTTGTCAATTTTGTCAATTTTGTCAATTTTGTCAATTTTGTCAATTTTGTCAATTTTGGCAACTTTATAAATTTTGTCAATTTTGTCAATTTTGTCAATTTTGTCAATTTTGTCAATTTTGTCAATTTTGTCAATTTTGTCAATTTTGTCAATTTTGTCAATTTTGTCAATTTTGTCAATTTTGTCAATTTTGTCAATTTTGTCAATTTTGTCAATTTTGTCAATTTTGTCAATTTTGTCAATTTTGTCAATTTTGTCAATTTTGTCAATTTTGTCAATTTTGTCAATTTTGTCAATTTTGTCAATTTTGTCAATTTTGTCAATTTTGTCAATTTTGTCAATTTTGTCAATTTTGTCATTTTTGTCAATTTTGTCAATTTTGTCAATTTTGTCAATTTTGTCAATTTTGTCAATTTTGTCAATTTTGTCAATTTTGTCAATTTTGTCAATTTTGTCAATTTTGTCAATTTTGTCAATTTTGTCAATTTTGTCATTTTTGTCAATTTTGTCAATTTTGTCAATTTTGTCAATTTTGTCAATTTTGTCAATTTTGTCAATTTTGTCAATTTTGTCAATTTTGTCAATTTTGTCAATTTTGTCAATTTTGTCAATTTTGTCAATTTTGTCAATTTTGTCAATTTTGTCAATTTTGTCAATTTTGTCAATTTTGTCAATTTTGTCAATTTTGTCAATTTTGTCAATTTTGTCAAATTTTGTCAATATTTGTCAATATAGTCAATATTGTCAATTTTGTCAATTTTCTCAATTTTGTCAATTTTGTCAATTTCGTCAATTTTGTCAATTTTGTCAATTTTGTCAATTTTGTCAATTTTGTCAATTTTGTCAATTTTGTCAATTTTGTCAATTTTGTCAATTTTGTCAATTTTGTCAATTTTGTCAATTTTGACAATTTTGCCAATTTTGACAATTTTGATAATTTAGACAATTTTGACAATTTTGACAATTTTGTCAATTTTGTCAATTTTGTCAATTTTGTCAATTTTGTCAATTTTGTCAATTTTGTCAATTTTGTCAATTTTGTCAATTTTGTCAATTTTGTCAATTTTCTCAATTTTGTCAATTTTGTCAATTTCGTCAATTTTGTCAATTTTGTCAATTTTGTCAATTTTGTCAATTTTGTCAATTTTGTCAATTTTGTCAATTTTGTCAATTTTGTCAATTTTGTCAATTTTGTCAATTTTGTCAATTTTGACAATTTTGCCAATTTTGACAATTTTGATAATTTAGACAATTTTGACAATTTTGACAATTTTGTCAATTTTGTCAATTTTGTCAATTTTGTCAATTTTGTCAATTTTGTCAATTTTGTCAATTTTGTCAATTTTGTCAATTTTGTCAATTTTGTCAATTTTTACAATTTTGACAATTTTGACAATTTTGACAATTTTGACAATTTTGACAATTTTGACAATTTTGACAATTTTGACAATTTTGACAATTTTGACAATTTTGACAATTTTGACAATTTTGACAATTTTGACAATTTTGACAATTTTGACAATTTTGACAATTTTGACAATTTTGACAATTTTGACAATTTTGACAATTTTGACAATTTCGACAATTTCGACAATTTTGAAAATTTTGACAGTATTGACAATTTTGACAATTTTGACAATTTTGACAATTTTGACAATTTTGACAATTTTGACAATTTTGACAATTTTGACAATTTTGACAATTTTGACAATTTTGACAAATTTGACAATTTTGACAATTTTGACAATTTTGGCAATTTTGACAATTTTGACAATTTTGACAATTTTGACAATTTTGACAATTTTGACAATTTTGATAATTTTGACAATTTTGACAATTTTGACAATTTTGACAATTTTGACAATTTTGACAATTTTGACAATTTTAACAATTTTGACAATTTTGACAATTTTGACAATTTTGACAATTTGGACAATTTTGACAATTTTGACAATTTGGACAATTTTGACAGTTTTGACAATTTGAATTTGACTATTTTGATAATTTTTAAATGTTTATTAGGGACACTTTTTCATCCTCATGGTACAAGACCGAAAATAATCTTTTAATCCCTTTTTGTTCCGGCTGTTAGTCAAACAAAGCCAAGTTCTCGAGGTAGCGTAGTACTGCTATTAGTCGTCTAATTTTAAAAATTTTAAAATTGCAACCACTTTTTAATGTTAAAGCTTAAAAACCAATGTTTTTTCACTCTTAAATTCACAGAAGTTTAGTTTTATGATAACATTCCACTTTTAGTTCTATGATAAACTTTATCGTCAATGAAACTTTATAAAACTATACGAAAATTGCATAGCACATAAATAACATACCAACATAAATTACTTTAAATCAGCATTTTTTCGTTTGATTTTATGTATTGAATAGTTTCATCATTTTATCATTTTCAATCAACCTTATTGGTTGATTATTTTTTTTCATCAAAATTAAATCCAGCATCTTTGTGACATTAAAGGTTTCATATTTATTATTTATATTCAGAACAAAAAACTATATGAAATTCAGATTTTTTAGATTTCGAAAAAGAAGATTTTTGGTAAAATGAACCATATTCTCGTTTTAATTGGTTTTCGAGGCTTCTTTTAGCTACAAAGAATGCAACACGCATGTTAAACAGCTGCCATCATTACAGAATCTTAAGACAACATTGTTTTGATCATTTAGTAGAAAAAAATATTTGATGCTGTTTTCTGTTAATTTTAGTGAATTTCGCCTGAAGGCGGGGTTGGGCATTAGCAAATAAATGTACCTGATTCTTAATTTTTTTTTTTAAATTCAATTTAAAAAAAAATATAAACTATTGCTGACATTACAAAACAACGTTTTGAAGTTTTTAAATCGAAATTTTTATTTTATTTAAACCTTAAATCAAGACTCCAAACATCATTTCGGTAGGAATTTTTTTTTTTGAAATTTCATCAAATTCCTCCAATCAAAATCTTTTTCTTTAGGGACGAATGCCTCCTTAGGAGTTAAAATCCCTTTAAAATAAACAAACAAAACAAAATCCTTTTCTTAGATTTAGAAAAAAAATCAACATGATAACCAACGAGAATTTTCTTGTTGCATGTTAGAAATTGAATTTAGAAATTGAATTCTTCGACGGCAATTCACAGTGAGAAATTATTTACAGAATTGATAAAAACAACACTATATTCTAGAAAAATATAACAGAAAAATAAAAAAAAAATAAATAAAACCATAGCTTTTATAATGTCAAATACTCAACTCAAATATTTGTTTATCCCATTAAAAATTAAATAATTAAATTTCTTTGAGGTAACCTAGCTCCGATATGAAAAAGACCTAAAAAAATAAATTTTTGAAAAATGTCTTCAAAATTTCTGCTATTCAACAACAAGTGTGCTATTTTCATTTTTTTATTCTTATTATTAAAAGTTTATTATAGAGGATTTAAACTAATACTAGTCCTTCGTCCTCTGAGAAAAAGGGAAAAATACATATACATACACAAATACACTACATTACAGTTTTCCTAACAAATTAGCACTTTTTAAAAATCTAACAACTTTTTTTCATTGCTTGGATTCAAAGCAGAGGAAACGTCGTAACTGATGCCGTTAGTTTTTCTTTCCTGGTCATACAAACGACATTCTCCAATCAGATGCTTTACAGTTAAATTTTTCTTTTTAATAATGACATTTTTAACCAGAGATTTTTCAATTAGCTCATTAATCAATATTAATTTCACTCCTTGGTGTAAAAAAGTCATCATTTCATCAAAGAAAAATCGAATGCAAAATTATGGTTTCGTTGATTGAAGTTGTATCAAAGGATATCGCAATTAGTTTATGTAGAAAATGAGTTAAAAAAGTTTAATTTCTTCATTTATTTTGATTTAGCTCAATGAGATTAATTTGTTGGAGAAGAGGCAGTGTACAACATCCTCCCCCTCTTTACTAAGAATCCAAAATGAACATCTTTTTATTGGTCGATTTTTGAAAATTTGTAAAATCATCACCATTATTTTAAATCTTCTTTTTAGAATCTATTTTAAATTTTGAATCATTCTATGAAAAGTTCTAAACATGAATCGAAGTAGCAATTTTAAAGCAGCAAACGTCTTGAAAAAAAAAGTTGCTAGGTAGGGTAAAACGGACACAGAATTTTCTCCAGATATTTCAAATTATTCATCGGTTGTTTTGTTTTCTCTATCTTCGTTTTATGAAAATCACTTCTAAAATCAATTCTGAAAACCACTTTTAAAAGTTCACGAGTAGAATCAAACACGACTAACGTCGAATCCGTTATTTTTCCGAATGAGAAACCTCTGCCAATTTCCTTTTCTTTATCTTTTTTTGTAGTTTATTTTTCACGCTTATATAATTTTAAAGAACTACTTGTTATTCTAAACTATCTTCACAGACAAGTTTCAAACTTTAACTCAAACTTTAATATTGAATCAATACTTTTTTATGGACGCACACTGAAAGACAATAAAGAGAACTCCCTAATCAGACCTTGAGTGTAAATTTGACACTATTTACTCGCTTAAATAGTATCTCTCTTGTTACTCAACCGATATTTACAACAAAATTACTTTTGGGAACCTCGTTATGTAATTCAAATATGTTATTCAGACACTATTCACCTATAACTCTTCAGTATTCCGTTATTCAAAGTGTAAAAAAAATATCCCTAAAACATGCTTC
Organism: Uranotaenia lowii; assembly: GCF_029784155.1. Lineage (NCBI taxonomy): Eukaryota > Metazoa > Arthropoda > Insecta > Diptera > Culicidae > Uranotaenia > Uranotaenia lowii. The sequence continues at coordinate 296,034,838 of NC_073693.1, read as the reverse complement.
GGAAAAATGACTGTAGCTACAGAGTGCTCCGAAAAAAATTTCACTTAGTTTCCAAGAAAACTGAAGTTCGAAAAAATATGCTGCACACAAGGATATATTTTATTGAAAGTTTTTAAAATCATGACCTCAGAAAATTTGAAAAAGCAGTGTTAAAACTGTGTTTTTCAATCAATGAACCGTAGTTTACGTAAGTTGGCGCATTTTTGCATTTGTTTGCATTGTCAAAATATCGAAACACAGAATTTTTTACAAATTTTCAAAGGTAGCTGCTTTTCAAACTTATTGTCAATTTGCATTTTTTTCTTCAAATTTTTTTTGCGCTTATATACAAATTTGCACTGGATTTTGAGTATGTTAACGCATGATTTCCGCAATAAATTTATATTCACTAGGAAGCAAATTTCACACCGATTCTAGATGTGTAATTACATGAGCTCTGCAATACTTTACACAAATAAGAAAAATAAAGATGTAGAATACTTTCTGAACAGATCTTTTGGACCTATTTAAAACTTTACTAGATAAGCTAAAAATATGGTTGAAAACTGAAAATTTTGGAAATAAATAAATAAGATGTTCAAACTGTTCTAAATATTCCTTTGTCAAAATTTTTAAAAACGTATCTCACTACTTGGTGATGGAATCATTTTAATATCTAATAGCTTAGTTTTGGAGTCAACAAGTTTGGTCGTTTTTTGAACGTCATTGTGATATTTCATTAAAATTTCTCCCAACCCTAATTTTAACTTCACTGAGAGCTTATCCACTGGTGTTGACGCGATCCATAGAATAACCGAGAGGGAAAACGAATTCCTATTGAGGACTGCTGCGCATCTTAAGGAGAAACTAAAAAAAGTAAGCGCCATCCGTTGTTCTCAACTCAACGCTTCAACACTGTTAATCCACTTTAAAGTATTCAACTGCAGTCATACACACGGTGCTTCATACCCAATAAAAAAATGAAAGAAGCTAAGACTTAACATTTTTCACTCTTTTCTTCTGTTTCCAACCACCTTCTTCGTCGATCATGAACTTGGCCTACAACAGAAGCAGAATTGGTTCACCAATTGGATTTAGCTGATGGATGAGCCATGGTGGAAATGGATTTTCCTTCCTAGTCGTCGTCGTCGTCATTGTTGTCAGTTTTTTTCCCTTCTTTTACCGTGAGCTGTGATTGATTAAGGAAGGTGCATTTCGATGCACTTTTGTACGGTTGTTGGCATCTGACTAGAAGCCTTTTGCACTACTTCTGACTGGTACGGTACAGTTTTGCAATCAACATCCGTTAAGAAGTATCTACCTTCGAACAGTAATGGTAACTAACTGTTCAGGGTGATTTTTTACACTTAAGGTCTCCTAGTGAGCTTGCTAAATTTATGACTGCTCATTGAATGCACCTTAACGGAATTTAGTTGAGGTTGAAGGGTGCAGGTTTTTATTAAATTTGTTTGATGGGATGAATTATCCAATAGGATGAAAATCCCTGAAAAAAAAAATATTAAATTTGTTCCATGTTTGAGTTTGGCACATAAAACTATGCTTATTATGTTCCAGAACACCTTTTTTCTAATTTTTTAAGCCTCTCGAGTATCTCTTAGGCGATACTCGAACATGAAAATTTGACAATGTAATAAATAGTTTCAATTAATGTCGTTTTTTTAAGAATCTATACAATTTATGATTTATGATATTTTGTAATGAGTTTTAGACTGCAGGGGAGAGTGGAGATTCCTGTACTCTCGGTTTATGTGGGCCAGCTCAATACATCGGAAATGATAATTTTAAATTTTCTTATGTAAGTAAAACTTATCAAAATATATGTACCTGTATTTTTTTTTCAAGCATTCGCATCGGTCTTTATCAAAGCTTGAAACCTTTATCCTTTTATATGTATAATGTAGGTCTGCATTTTTTTCTATGATTTACTCACGTTATCCATTTTGAAAACCCGTTTTTGTTACCTGAAAAAAGATAAAAAAAGATAAACATTATTTTCATAAAAATTTAGAACTTTGCACTGTAGAATAAAAAAAAGTGTTATAAAGTGGCTTTTGAATGTTCAATAACAGTTTAAAAGCAGATACAGAGGATGAATTTCTATTGCTATTTTTATCTTGAATCTATAACCGGGGTCATTCAAATCTGAGTTGGGAGTTTCAGGATTTTTTTTTGTAAAAATAGTAAACATTTGAAGTGCATTGTTATCAAAGTTTAGCTTTTAGAAAAATGATTACGGTTAACTTTTGAATATTTCGTAGAGTTTTAAGTGATATTAAATCTGTTAATTTAGGATTATTTTTATATTTCAATCATTTTAACTATTTGGTTGAAAAAAAAAAATCAGCATGTAAAGATGGAGGGAAGGTTTGGCGACCGCATTTTTGCTATTATATTTTTGCTTGCTTTGTATATTAATCATTTTTCTGCATTCATAGTTATGTGTTTCAAACAAAAACTTTCTGAAATAAGTGATAAAAACTTTGAAATTGCTTTTATATCTGTATTATACAGCCTTGAGATATAAAATTGGAAGCTTGAAGGCTTTAATAAACGAAAAACAGCAATTAATAAAAAATCAACTCAACTTTTGTGCATTTTCAAATATTTTACCAACAGTGAAATTATGAAGTAGAGAATGCTCGATTGAAATTTTAAATTTCAGTTTGAAACTATGTTATTCGAATCAGGTGTGTAGTTTATAGCTTGAAGTTCTTTTAATTCTGCCTTTTTTTAAATCAATTTCCTCATGGCAATCGGTTCGATCTGGTCAAAGACCGAACAAAAAAGTTTCGGAAAAAACCATAGAAATTTGGAATTTCGACCGGAATATTTCATCCAAAGATTGTATGTTTTTGTCAGAAATGGATTTTAGTAAAATTCAGTTTCAAAATTGATATTCCGTATATCAAAACCTAAATTAATCTTAATACAAAATCTTCAAAAAAAGAATCGTTAATCTCAACATTCTTTTGATTGCAGACCTCAAATAAGAACTAGAGCTTATTCCATGTTTTTAATTCTGAACATGAGATTCATAGTGTACGATTTCTGAATCTTACTTAATCCTTTTTGTTGTAGGTTTTTCGGCTTACAGTCTATTTTAAATAATTAGCAAAGGCGATTAGTTGTTTATGATTCCAACGTTTCAATCCTTATTGGATCTTCATCAGGCGCTGAAAACTTATTTTATTTCAACACAACTTAAAAAATAAATTTAAAACATTTCGTGAAATTACAAAATTTTACCCGACAAAATGTCGACTTTTTGTTTGCTGTGATTCGGTTGATCAGATAAAGCTGTCATTTGTTTTGCGAACATTATTTGAGGATTGAATCCTGTTGATTTTTGGATTTAAAATTTCTAGTTCCATGATACCTAAAGTTATACAGTTATCACTCCCGCTCCATTCAATATTTAAGTTAATAAGGCTGGAGCAAATTTCAATTTCTTCTTTTGTCACCCTTCCCTTCGAAATTTCCAAAAAACCCGAAAGGGGGAGGGGGGGGGAATAAAAAAAAGTTTGAAATATTTTATGTTAATTCGGAAAAAATATTCAAATATCCGAAAGATTACAAGACCGATCAACAAATTTTGGAAGATGGGAGGTATTTCACCTTTTGTATTCTTGATTTTATTGAATTTTTCGATAAAAAAAAAACTTGATCTATAGATTTTGTACAATGATATAGTTTGCAATTTTGTTGATTACAAGATTTCGTGGAATTTATTCCAATTTATTTGTTTTTCGTATTTTTTTATTCCTCCCCTTTCCTCCTCGCGGTTTTCCAACTCCGAGTGACAAAAGAAGGACTTGAAATTTGTTCCGAACTAATATCCAAAAAAAAAAATAAATACATAAAAAATTTGTTTAAAAATGTTTTAACTTTTTCAAAAAATGTGTTAACATAAAAAAAAAATTTTAGTGCCTGAAGGAGACCCAATAAGGTTTGAAACGTTGGAACCTAAAATATTAAGTCGTCTTTGCTAATGAAATAGACTGCTAGACTGCTAGAATAAATTCCCACAAAAATCGTTTGCACAGCGATGAGTTCGCATCCAGAATCTTAATCCTGAATCTTAACCAAAAAACATGCAATTCCTTAAACTATGGGTTGGTCACTCATGGTCTAGGTCCCTTTGGCATCCTACTTTGGCTTTGCTTAACTCTATTTAATTTCTCAATGAACCAATTTTCTAAACTCCAATTTAAGTTTTTTCAAAACAAATTTTGATCATCGTATTCACAATACGTACTTGGTCAACTGGTCACTCAAAAATCCCAGTTCTTTAGTATATATTGGAAAGATGATAAAGATGTTTGAAATGTGCGCTTCGGGTAATATCGATCCGAACAGCTTTGGAAGATCAAGGAACTGGATGAACTTTATAAAAAGGCTTGAATACTATAAAGGTTTCAAAAACTTCAACTCATAAAATTTAAATTTAAATTGATCTAAAATGTTTCAATCTACACTCTTTTCCAAAATTGCTTATGTTAAAATGATGGATTTAAAAATTCAAAAGTTCTCCCTGTTGGTTTAAAATCGTTCTGGAGGTTTGCTGGAAAAATAAACATGTATTAGTGCTTAATATTGTCAATATAATAAAAATGAAGCAATAGTAGATACAGTAAAAAATTATCCACTTCCATTCGAAAAACATAACTGAACAAGTAGAAATCCGTTATCTGGGATAGTACTTCATATAAAATAATTAAACAAAATATTTCGAAAACAGCTTTGAAAAAAATAATTAAGATTAATGCATTTTTTTCAGATACCGTAAACTGGGGGAACTTTGATCACCGGGGTAACTTTGTTCAACACGAAATTTTTGCAGATAATCATCATTAATTAAGTCTGAAGTTGAAATATCTAAAAATTGGTTTCTACGTTTGAAAGTCTATAAATTGAGTTTCAAATAGACTAAATTTGGTTTGTAGTTGGAGATTTTTTTTTATAAAACTTTAAATCTAGTTTTAAAATTTTAAAATATATGTTTTTCTGAAGACTCTCAAACAAACACCTCTCCTGATAAAATGATAGCATCTAGAAGCAAATGGGTGGTTTTATACGAAAGTATAATTTTTTTTCCTTTGTATGTGTATAGCTTAAGAGTAATTTTTATGATCATTCTATGATAATTTATGTATATAAAATAACGGACATTTTCTATGAGAAAGCCTGCATAGAACAACTGGCTAAAACCCCTATTAAATTGTTTTAGTGTTTTAGTGTGAACAAAATAAAGAACATAGTACTGTTCTTAGGGACGTAGGGAATCGCATGAAGGTAAAATTTCATTTGTTTTTTAGGCTAAATAATATTGAGAAATGTTTATAACTATTGCCCCTAAATGTATGCAGCAACATTGTCCATATTTTGAGTATATTAATTTTTGAAAGAAAACCTTGAAAAATGCAATTAAGTCCTTAGCTTAGCTTAGCTTAGCTTGTTTGACCACTCATATCCACCTTAAATCATTAAACCCGAAATGCTTCAATTAGTCTTCAACAATACCACCATTTTCTCATGGTTTTAATAAAACTATATTGTGTCAAACTATTCAATGCATTTCGAATTTCATGATCGCTGGCGTGGCTAAGTAGAACGAGTTCCACATCGCAATGGTTGCTACTGCGTGATTGATCGAGGTCATCAATTTTGTACAAGGGCCAAAAGAATGCAGCTTGGGATTAGCAACTCATTCTCAATGTACAAAACTCATGCTCTCCCTTTCAAAAATGATCAATAACGGCGCCGGCCACCTCCTAGTAGTCAAAGGGGAATAAAGGCAGGATTGGTAGTAAGATGCTTTTTAGGATCAACCATAAATCTGTTATTCCAGTTTTCTTCAAAAGTTTGTTTTGAAAAACTCTGAACAATGATAAGTCAGTATCACCAGCTATAGAAACCGTCTATACGTCTGCGAATCTATATTCATGTACATATCTCAGGAAGGGTTGTGTTTGTGTGGGAGAGGTGTGGATCAGAAGCCATTTTTGTAAAATGGTGCGACCTTCGTTTTACCTACACCTCTTATGCTCCTAGTCATTTCCTGAGGAAACTCCTATTAATATCTACGAGGCGTTATTAGTTTTAAAATTTAAAAAGAATTCTGAACACTCAAATAATTTGAAAATAATCTCTAACACATCACCGATTTTCAATACGACTTTGGACCTAAGAATGGGTTGTGTTAGTTTGCGAAAGGTCAACATCCATTTTGGTATGGTGCGATCTTTTGTGAGTAATCTTCATTTAAAAGTACCGTAAAACGGGGTAACATTGATCACCGGGGTAGCTTTGATCAACATGACATTTTGCCACATAATCATCAATAACTTAGCCTGTAGTTTGAATTTTTGAAAACTGTTTTCTACATTTGAAAGCCTATTTATTGAGTATCAAGAAGGGAAAATTTGGTTTGTATTTGAATTTTTTTTATGTTAGTAATAATGTAATTTCAAGATCCAAAAATATCTATTTTTCCAAGGCTTGCAAAAAAAAGCAGCTTTTCTGATGAACTAAATATAATTTAGAAGCAAATGGGATGTTGAAAGTGAAAGAACAACTATTTTTCTTTGTATTTGTATAGTTTAAGTGCTATTTTTATAGTCATTTAATGATATTTTTTTGATATTTAAAAAATAAGGACATTTCCCAAGAGTAAGCCCGTATTCGACAAATGGATAGAAACCCTATAAAATCGTTATCTTTGTGGAAAAAATGAAAATGTAAATAGAAGGAGGGCCTAGGGGAATGTGTGGAGGTAAAATTTCACTTGTATTTTGAAGTTCAAACTATTTAGCAATAATTATAATTTTTTTTTGTAGGGAAATGAATCCAACTTAGATGAAATTTCAGGAACTAGATAAGAGAAAATCGATGTTGAAAAACATGCGAAAAAAATTCGCCTTGTCTCCCGGTAGTGTCTAGTTCCTGAAATTTCATCTAAGTTGGATTCATTTCCCTACAAAAAAAAAAGTTTCGCTGACTGAATGTTTGAGTCAAGACCCATCTCTGGGTCGCAATTTAAAAATAATTATAATTTTTGCCCCTAAATGTAGGCAGCATCATAGTCATTTTTTCGGTTATAAATACTTTTAAAATAAAACGTTAAAAATCAAGATTGAATAGATAAACTAGCATTAGTAAATATTCTGAAGGTGTTTTTTATCCTTTATGATAAAAGAAAACTCTATTTGAAACCGTCAGAACAGAGACTGATCAATGTCACCCCAAAGCATCAAATTTTTAACAAAGACGAAAACGATTTTTAAATCAAATTAAAAGTAGTCTAATAAATTTCTGCATCCATGTTTTACATTCATTGGAGTCCAGTACTGGTTTTAAAAATATAAAACATGCCACATTCCCCTTAACAGAAAAAATAATCGAAATATATTGAAAAAAGTGATCAATCCTACCCCGGATTACGGTATATTCTAAATTTCTAGCTTATTTCCCTTCCTGATATCCCTGTGCAATTCTCTAATTTATAGAACGGCTTTTGAGATTATATTTAACTCATCAAATATATCAATATCCTAAATCTTCACGATCAGCTTTGTATTCAAGAATTTTATATCACTTTTATATGATAAACATGATTTAAAGCTTTTATATGAAACTTAACAAAAATTGAAAATTTTGAATATTTTCTTTTATGTTAAGGATAGAACCGTTCTATAAATTGTTAAATTTGTTTCTTATCTTTGCCTCACAGCAATCAAATTCTATTATTATTCCAGAATAACATTCATTAAAAATTAAATCATTAAACGTTGAAATACCGTACTTGAGAGGAGGATTAATTATTATTATAAACATTGTAGTTATTTAAATAAATCGTTCTAAATTTGGAACTAATTTTCGTGTACAAAATTTTCGATTGCTTAGTAGCTCGATAGTTCTTCTTTTGCATGGTTGATTGATTTATTCGTCGATTGACTAAATGAAGCATCGAAACGTTGCAATTTACTAAATGTTTGCTGAAAAATATTTTATTATTATTTTGATAAAGTTATATCGAATACTAAAAACTGAAATTAAAATTGTACACCAAATCTTGCAAATTAATGAGAAATTTTCGCTTTTTAAATTCCAATCAAAATAAATTTTTAAAAATATTCTGATGCAGCTTACATGAACTAACGACAGAACATTAATGAAACAAATAATATCACATTTTCTGAAAAGCAAAAATGACACTTTGCATATAAATAACCTGTTATTGTGAACGAATTTAAACAAACGTTCTGCAAAATGCATTTTGCGGAATCGATGAATTTTGTTTAAATATACTTTTTCTAACTAAGATTTCCATCAGAATAATATGAGGTATTTGAACTTATCACATATGTGAATTGACTAGAATAGTTGGTCTGTTTTGTAAAAATCAAATCGATTAATAAAAAATCGATAATAACAACTCTAAGTTAAGATAAAAGTTAGTTTATAAAAATTTAGTAAACCTCCAAAGGAACGGACTCACCAAAGAATTATCAAACGTCGATCTTCGCCGATGTACAAGATATCTGGGGAACTCCATCGCTATCCTGTGGTAGGCAACCAGGAATCGATGCTACTTCAAGTTTTGGGGGAGTTTAAGGAAGGTATCTTGTTCAAACTGCAGTCACTTAATCACTTCCTTTCCATTCCGGTCCTGGTCTTGTCCGGCTAAAGTCGCTGAAGTCGTTTGCATTAGAAATCTACGGATTCAAAATACTTTGCTTGGATGAATTTCTTCGCGAAAAATTTCGCTGTCAAAAAAACTACGTCCACTTTCCACGAGCACCGCCTACTCATTTTCCGTTGAAAAAAGTAATTAAGTCCTAACAAAAAATTACTGTAGTTGATGTTTTAAGTCTTCTGTGCTAATTAGCATCAAACCAATAATTTTGAAGATGTTGAGATACGTTGAAACCGTAGTGATCAAAGTTACCCCGATAAATAAAATCTGATTTTTTAAAAATCATTTAGTTATAGCCACTAATTTCGTTGAATATTCTGCTATACATGAACATGCTTAACACTTCTTACTTCAGTAAGTATTTTAAAACTTTTATGTGTAACAAAAATCAACCCCTTCCAAAAGATTCGAAAATGAATGATAACATTCATCAATGTTCCCCCAGTTTATGGTATAAATAAATAAAATCTTCTTATAAAAATATGAAGGCCAAATGTTTGTTTTCCTATATTTCACCAAAATATATGATTCAGAAATATCCACGCGTTTCAAAGATTGATTTAAGTTTTTAAGTGTTAGGAGATAAGTTTTTCCAGAATCATTTTAATTCAGTTGTTAAGAGTTAAAAGTTAATTGATGATTTTAATCCACACAATATTCAAGGCTCTTATAAAATTGGTATTTATTATTTCATCACGCCTACATTGAATTACTTCTAAGAATTATGACATAATTTCTTTTTTCTCTGAACACTTTCATCAATGCAAAATGAAACAAAGAAAAACTGAAGGGTGTGTTCGTGTGTTTCTGGTTAAATATCCACTTAACTATTCCGAAGCAGCAATTTTTATCCAGGGCATTTGTGCTCTACCAGTTTTTACTTCTTCACTTAGTCTTAGATTTACTACTGCAGAATCAACTTAATAAACGAGAAGATACAACACCAAATTTGTGTAGTTAATTTTTTATATGGTGTTCTACTTTTTTCTGGTCTTTTTTAAATCATTACACAAAAAAAAAACTATGAAATGTAATCAACATGCATCAATTTGGTTAGTAACGTTCCTCCAATTCTCAATTTCTCGTCTAAACTGATAACCCTTATACGATAAAAGTCTTGCATCAGATGGAAGGAAGTAATAAAGTTGAAGATAGCGTCATCATGGCAGCTTTCAATAGGTTTATGTAATAACTAACAGCATCATATTGTGTTTCAAATTTAAATACCACGCGCTGAGCCAGTTCCTAAACACTCTCATCTAAGATATTTTAAATCAAAAGATCCATATCTCGAAGTACTTTCCAATTAAGAAATAACTGGGAGGCTTTCTCATGATTGATCTCGCTTAAACATCTCTTCCTCCAGATAATTCAGATTTATTGAGCGCAGCAGGAAGCAACTTTTATCACTCTCAAAGTGCCTCAAGTAATTAACAAAAGTTTCGATAATTGATCAAATCTCTGCTCTGGCTCTCTCATTCGAAGATCCGATGTTAAAGGCGCTTAGAGTCAAGTAAATTAGCGCCTAATTTTTGCTAAGTGCGATTTTTCTTTCCTAGAAGTGCAAACTCACGGGAGTCAATCGCGCCGTTTGGTGGCCAGCGATAACAATCTTTCCAGACCCACGAGCAACGAATGAATGAATGAATGAATGAAGACAAAAAAAAACACAAAATATAACGTTTAAATTACTGATTCGATTCTTGCGTTTGGTTCAATTGCAACTAACTTTTTTTTCCTTTATTTTCAAGTAAGATTGTTTGATCTTTGTGGGTTCATCACCCATACACTTTAGGCTAACCAAAGTGAGGAAATCGTCCGGTTTTTTTTAACTTTTATTTTTTCACCTCTGTTGCCGAAACTAATCGACGGCCACCATCATCGGAGTCCAAAGGAATCTTGATTTCGAAGCAGGGATTAAGCTTGAAAGGCTTTAAAAAAGCAAAAACATTGAAACAACACGATTCGCGAAACCGAAACACGCCAAACGAACGTTATGGACCTATTATTTTAATGGTCATTGCACGAATATTTTTTAAGTTTTTTTTTCATTTTCCGGCCCTCTCGCAGAAAAAAAAACTTTGGGCAGTGATTTGCATTCTTTCTGGGTGTTGTTAGGCAACAATCAATTCGATACACACTTAACCTGGACGTGTATGTAATGTTTTGCAATTCGAAGATTGAACTTTAAAGATTTTTTCAACCGTTTTCAGCACAGCTTCGGGCAGTTCAATTGGGTAAAGTGTTTTTTTTTCTCAGCTCAACAAATTTGTGCTCGATAATTGACACTTCCTGAAGCAAAAAAATGTATACTGCTCTATGGAGCAGATCAGTTCATTGATATTTTGCAAACGCGTAGGAAATTTGTTTGCAGCTTCTAATTAGTGTGGGATTCGGATATGCCAGGAAGTTGTTTGAACTCCACAAATGGAGTTGTTTCAATACACAATGAACAGGCACTTGGTTCATTACGTGGTAGTTGAGATGCGATAAAAAGGTGTCAACATAATTAAGAAATAAAACATCACCACATCAATAACGAGGATCACACGAATTTCAACATAGCAGCAACTTTCGGTGAATGAATAAAGTGAGCAATACAATAGTGAATTTGAAAATTTATCAACTCTGAATGACTATTAAGAAATAAATTGTTAATGAATTCTTCAAATAAAAAAATACGAAGTATTTCAAGACAACGAGTGGTTTGGGGGTAAAAAAAATAAAAAGCTTTATTTCTAATCCTTTATTTCATGTTCATGCTTTTTAATTTTTTTCTGAAGACGTTCTCAAAAGTAGGCAATGATGAGTACATAAAAAAAAAATAAATTCACATAGGTATTTCAGGTATTAAGCGTCGAGTGAAAAATGGTAAAAAGAAAATTATTAAATTGCATTGCAGACTTGCCGAACCAATTATCTAAAGAATGTAATTAATTGAGCGCATATAGGGTGATACGGTCAAAATTTGGTCAATATCAACTTGACATATTTCTTTCAATTTTGCATTTAAAAATCCTGAACACCCCTCATTTTGAAAGTGTATGTGTGTAGAATGTTGCTCCTATTTTGATTTTGGAATTCGCTCTTCAGTTGTCAAAATGCCGTCCAAGGAAGAAGAGCAGCGTATCAAAATTTAGCTCGCGCATCGCGAAAATCCGAGCTACTCGCACGCAAAGCTGGCAAAATCGCTAAAAGTTGCCAAATCAACCGTTACAAATGTAATTAAAGTGTTTGGGGAACGTTTGTCGACAACCAGGAAGTCTGGATCGGGGGGAAATCGAAAACCGGAAGTCGCTGAGACGACAAAGAGAGTTGACAAGAGTTGACGAGAGACGACAAAGAGAGTTGACGACAAAGAGAGTTTCAAGCAAAACCCTAACGTCTCTCTCCGAGATGCCGCAAATAAGCTGGGTGTATCGTCTACAACCGTGCATCGAGCCAAAAAACGAGCCGGACTATCGACTTACAAGAAGGTAGTGACTCCAAATCGCGATGATAAACAAAATACGACGCCCAAAGCGCGATCCCGGAGGCTGTACACGACGATGCTGACGAAGTTTGACTGCGTGGTAATGGACGACGAAACCTACGTCAAAGCTGACTACAAGCAGCTTCCGGGACAGGAGTTTTATACGGCAAAAGGAAGGGGAAAGATAGCAGATATTTTCAAGCACATGCACAAGCCATCTGTACCTGTGGCTTGAAAAGCAGCATTTTCATGGCTTCCGGGATTGTCCAAGAAATTTACGAGAAAGAGTGTTTGAATAAACGTCTGCTGCCTTTCCTGAAGGAACACGGTTGTTCCGTACTGTTTTGGCATCTTGCCATTTCGGAAAAAAAAAGCCTTGGAGTGGTACGCCGCCAACAACGTGCAGGTGGTTCCCAAGGACAAGAACCCTCCCAACACGCCAGAGCTCCGCCCAATTGAGAAATACTGGGCTATTGTCAAGCGGAACCTAAAGAAGACCAAAAAAACTGCTAAAGACGAGCAGCAGTTCAAGGCAAACTGGCTTTCTGCGGCGAAGAAGGTGGACAAGGTGGCTGTACAAAATCTGATGGCAGGGGTTAAGCGTAAGGCCCGGCAATTCGGATTCAGAAAAACGGAAGCCTAACTGAAATTTTATTTGATTTTTTAAATAACCGATTTACTCGCATTTTCCCTTGACCAAATTTTGATTGTATCACCCTTTAAAAGGACTGTTCATCAAAGAAGGTGGACACAGGAAATTTAATGTTATTAAGTAAGCATAACAGCTAAAAATGTGAAAATCATGTTAAATTGTTTGTTGAACTCTGCTTTAAGAAATACACGTGAAAATCGTTGAAATATTTAGATTGAAGTTGGCAAGGCTGGAGTTAACCCATCGTTGGCCAATCAGTTCTGCACAAATGATGTGCGAAACAGTAATTTTTCCATAAGTGGGATGAAATTTCGACGGATGCGAAGTTTTCGGTGATTAAAATAACTAAGTTGTTTGCAGAATCTTATTTTCTTGACGATCCTACTTTCTTGGGAGATTCCGGCTTACAGTCTATTTTTGAGCAAAAGCGTTTTTGGTTTTATGTATCCAACGTCTCAATCAGTTTTGGATCTTACGTTGGATATATGAAACAAAAATCGTTTTTGCTCAAAAATAGACTGCAAGCCGGAATCTGACAAGAAAGAAGACAAACATCAGTCGACCCCCAAACATATGATGATGCTTCAAAATTTTGATGGAAAAAGAGATTAAAAAAATCTAAATAAAGAGGAAAATGTCGTTCGCTTCTTAAATTCTTGAAATTCATGTTTTTTACTAACAAATTAACAAAATCAATGCTCAGAAGTCATCACAATGCATTTGCCCTCTAAAGAAGTAATTTAATTTTTTTTCTTATTAATAAAAGATCACAATGTTAATACGAGCTCCTTCAAAAAAAAAAAAAATGTGAGAAAAAATGTGTGCCTTCTGGAGGTTGTTGAATTTTCTACCGAAATTTACACTTGTTTGTATTTTAGTTTGTATTTTTTTTTAAGTTAATTACAAAGAGGATATTCTTGATGACCAACAATACATTTGGACCATTTGGTAAAAATACAAACGTTAGTATACGCAAAATACAAAAGTTGTATTTACGGCTTTCTTCGCAAAAATACTCTTTTGCTTTTTACAACATCTCTTAATTTTCTGCTAACTTTTCTATCCATCTTTATCTTGTTTTAAATCTGATATTTTTCTCCAAGGTTCAACATTTTCTCCGATATGCCGAAAATAAATGAACAAACTGTTAAATTTTACAAAATCTATTTTAATTTTTTTACGAACAATTTAAAATCTAGGCTCTTAATTCTCATACACAATGTACACTTTTTACTAAGCTTTTTATGTCTTTCTTCAAAAACTTAACTTTTAGCATTGAAAACAGGTGTCCACTTTCTTTCGTTAACAGTCCTTATTATCAAAAATGTTGCTGAAGGAGTCTGATTCATATATCATTCTTTTCAACTGCAACCAAACAGCAGTGAGGAATATTTGCAGAATAATTCAAAAGATTCTTTTGAGTCAACGAAATTGATTTATTCATGGTTATCTCAGAAAAAATGTGTAAAAAATTAACTGTGTTCAAAACAAAAAAAAAAAGAAAAACTTTAAGAGTTTCTTTTTCTACGATCTTTATTCGTAATTAGGTTTGATGTAAGCAATTTTTGGAAAATTTTGCAGTTTAAGATATTCAGAATTTTAAATCAAAGGGATACCTTTTAGATGGAGAAAGGGGAATTCCAAGAAGATTCAATCATTTTAAAATGTTTTTTACTTAGTTCTTTTACTTAGTTTATGGAAATATTATAAACAAATTCAAATTTTTCTATGAATTCGAAATTTTTTTTTCATAATTCATGATTTGAATTTGATTCAAGTTATTTGTTTTGAATTTTGAATTAAATTTTTTTTAATCTGAATCAAAATCAAAATCTTTGAATTGAAGACCCAAGCAACATTTCAGGTTTTATAAGGCCAAATATAAGTTTTATAAGATCAACCAATTCATGATTCTAATATTAACATTTAAAATTGAAATTTCTGAATTCTGATCGCAAAGATCTTTATGAAATTATTTTATTGTCTATATCAGTGAAATTTCTATAATCTTTCAGTTCTTAAATATTTTTCGTCAAAGAATTTAAAAATTCAACGATATGACCGATAAAATAGTTTCATAAAAGATCTTTGAAATCTTACATTAGAATGAAATGTTTATATTAGAATTATGAATTTCAGTACGTTATTTCGAAGCCAAATCTCATATCTGAGTTTGTTTCTTAATTCTTAGTTTGAAGTTTGAGTTCTTATTGTGTTTCATGAATTTGAACTCGGAATGCTTAATTTAAATTCTGATGAACTGTGATTTTATTTGCATAATTTCTACGAGGTTTGATTCCGTTCTTTTATTTCTCGAGTCTAATGATTTGATCTTCGTTCTATTTTCAAATTCTAATCATGGGCTTTAAAGTTAACTTTTCGTATTTTTTAAATGAATTTCTTAGCAAAACCTGAATTTCGTGATCCGTATTCCAATTTTGCATTCGAATTTGAATTCAGTGTTCTGGTTTGCAGATTTTGTTGTTCAAAATCATATTGCATTTTCTAAGGAGTTAATATTTTTTGAAGCTGAAGATAACTAGAAACCAATTTTTAATTTTTAATTTTGAATTTACTTTCGACTATTTAAATCAGAGTTGGGCCTTTTTAACCAATGGATCAACATTGTTTTTACTTTTTTTGGCGACCAACTCTTTCATTGGACAATTTTTGATTTATCAATTTTCAACGACCTTCCATTCAAAAAAAAGCCTGGAACATGGCTCAAAAAAGCGGAGCCTGTTTAAAAACAAAATGGTGCGGCCTGCGGGCAGTTTTCTTATCCCTAATTTAAATTTTCCAGAGCCTTATACATAGTTCAGTCCTCAATGCTGATCTTATGAAGAAATAAAAATGAAACTTGATGATCCATACTAAATTTGCAAACTGATCTTTCTATGGTGTTTTTCTTATATTACAAGTTTTAACAAAAATCAGGAATCTCTAAAAATTTGTTGAATTTTAAAGAATACACCTCAAAAATATTGAAATTCAATTGAAGCCTCTCATTCCTGATGAATGCCTTTTTTATCAATTTTAAATGAGCCACATTGTGTGCCAAATATATGTTCCTTTTTATGTTGGAAACTTTTGAGTAGCAACGTTTTTGATTGATTATTTTCTCAGTAACTGTTCACCTTGTGTTATGATAATTTTTCTAGAAAAAAGTATGCTTAAGATTTTACATATTACAAAGATGTCAAAATAAGTTTCATAAGGAAAGTGAATTTCCCCAACTTTCGTTACACAACTCGCCTGTTATTTAATTTTATGCAAACCCTTCCGTGTAATGGCAAGGAAAATTTCCTGTTCACGATTTTCCTCTTCAGGGGGACTCATCTTTTTCCAACAGCACACCACATTCATCCATATTGGTAACACGAGTTCATCCAAAGGTCAATCATATGCCAAACGTGTGTTTTGCTGATGATGTTTCCGAGTTCCATCCATGCAGCATAATAAATGTAATTGAATGATGATGGCCTGCGGGGGATCGACTAGACCGGGTTCGTCGTCTATCGCGGTAGTTGAGCATTGCAGTTTTTTGTTTTTATCCACCGGTACGGTTTCCCGCCTTTTGCATCGAAGAAAACTGCCCCCGCAGGGGGAAACAAACAACCGAACCACATGGGGGTAGGAAATGAGAAGAGTTGTTTTTATTTTTAGGGTTTTGTTTTCATCCTCTCTCAAGTAGATAGATGAAAAACCCCCCCAGACGCGAAGAATGGCCATTGTAAGCCGGCAGTTGTAATCTTTTGAATGGGGATTTGATGCAATGATGGCACAGGAAAAACAACAGATAACTGGGAGAAACGTGCCATAAGAAATGAACTTCATTTTTTTTTCTTCTTGCAAACAGACGAAAGTAAAAGTTTGGTGTGAATGGCAAGTTCTTTAGGTTATGTAAGCTAGTAATCACAATCGTTGCTACCAACAATTTGGCATGCATCAAAATACACCCTCAAATCAGACTCTCCTCCAGTAATGACCTTTTTGGAGGTGGATTTATCGGTATAAGATTCTATGCCGGACCAGCTCTCATAAGCTTTCTAAACGCTGGCATTTTCCTCCCAGTGCAACCGCATTGCATATGTCTGAAAGGGATCAAATAAAACACATCCCAAGTTAAAGCAGGATGGAAACAATCAACCAGCAAGGATATTGTCGAATGATGCACTGAGCGCTGTGTGAGTTTGCAAACCGGCATAGCAAAAAAACCTTCGTTTGCTAACAACTCAGTTGGTAAGATATCGGACTGGCAAGTCAAAATAAGAATGTTGCGTTGGGATCGATTCCCACTTTTTTTAATTTTTTTTAAGCAAAACTATCCAATAGGATGAAATTCTCATAAAATGTTTTTCTTGTTTCGCTTGAATGTAGTGGTCATGCATCATTAGCTGAAGTGTTCATGCCAGTAGTGCTTTTTGAATCATATCATCTTTGGAACAGTACACTTTTCAGTGCATTTTTTGCATAGAGTAGGCGCCGAATGGCATTGAAATTTTGCAACCTCTTCTTTGGGTGTAGATAACCTTATGGTGGTAAACGTGTTTAATCTTCAAATTCATCACTCTTTTGGAATTTTTTTATTTGATATCTAGAAAAAAAACGGTTGATAAAAGTTATAATAACATACAAGACACGAGACCGAAATGAAAATTTTGTTTTGTATCACATATTTCAGAAACGTTAAGTTTTTTAAAACTATCTTGTGATAGTTGATCTTATTTTGATAAAAAAAAATCTGTGGAAAGAAGAAAATAAAATTTACCGAAAGTGAATTCAACATTTTGCGCATATTTGCAATACATAATCAAATCGAAGTAAGGCTTACGTCTTACTTTATATTCCTCATATGCGATTAACATATCATCAACTATTGCATAATGCAATGCTTTTCAACTTCAAGTCCAAAAATGCCAAGTAAAATGTTTTTCTCTAAACTCAAAATTTTAAATTCTAAATCAATTTTTGTTGAACAACTAAATTGATTCAAGAGTAAAAATCTCGAGTTGAGCCATTACCTCGAAAATTTATTTGAAGTCCACAAATCTACTACAATCTTTCCAAAAATTTCTTACTTGTAGATAGAAATTTCGTCCAAAATATCGAATTTTTGTAAAATTTGGTTTGTCAGATTTCCCGACTTTTTCACTTTATTTGCAAAATAAGAAAAAAAAATGAATTTAGTTATAAGAATTATGTAATGAATTTATCAAAATTCAATTATTTCAAATTGACTGATGTGTTTCGATAAAAAACAACAAATTAGAATTGTTTTTTCCATGATTTTTAGTGAATAATTTTGATATTGGCGGATATGAAGGAAAATTTCACTGATTTGTATGGCCCAAATACCTTCCGAAAATTATCTGGTGAGCTTAGGTTAAAATCATCCTGGATTTAATGGTTCCAAATCTTATATATAAAAATGAAGGCGTTTTCTTTGTAACACCATTAGGAATAAACGGTCGGTGGGAATGAAGTAAAATTTGGTATTCGAGGGTTTTTCGGGTCAGAGAGGGTTTGTATAATAGTTTCAAGAATCTCACTTTTCATGGAAGGGGGGTCTCCATACTAAATCAACTTTCAATGGGACACAAGCCGTACAATTTTGTACGATTTTCAAAAAAAAAAAAAAATCGATGGTAAAACGAAGTTTACCGGGTCAGCTAATTTGATTATAAACATAAAAATTCAATGTAGTATGTGATCAGATTTCGGATTTTGTATCTAGTTTATTGTTTTTGAACTTCAGTTTGGATCATCATTGGGACAAAATACTGATTCGAATCTTGATTTTACATTTCAAACTTAATCTAGATGTATTCCCATGTTCGAATTTCAATATTTCGGAAAATAAAAAGATAGTATTTAAAATTATAAAACATTGTTAAGATTTGAATTTTAAATTGTTACTTATATTTCTTATGCATTATTGGAACTTAAAGAAGTTTAATAATGGAGATGAATAATTCAGTAGTCTGAAACAGTTTAATCGTGCGCAATTTTCAACGCAGGTTAACAAGTTGAATTTTGAATATATAACTGGAAATAGAGTTCATATTGAATTTGAAAAATTAAGAATTCAATGAAGAAATTTCCGGTTGAAGGTTCTGTTTTTTGGTTCAATATTAGTAGGATTTGTAATCTGTAACTAAGTTTCAAAAATTGTTTTCAAAATCGGCGTTCAAATTTTAAATTCAGCTTCGAAAGGCTGGATTCAATGTGAGAACATAAGTAAGAATTCATAATACAGAAGATAGCGGGCTTGTGATATAGCTCAGTTGGCAAGTCTGTTGTCTCCTGAGCCGATGTCCACGAGTTCGAGCCCAAGAGCAAACATCGAACGCAGTTGTACCGGATAAGTTTTTCAATAACGATCCGCCAACTGCAACGTTAATAAAGTCGCGAATGCCATAAAGATGGTAAAACGACTATAATCGAAACAAAAAACAAAAAAAAAATAATACAGAAGATCGCAGATTCATTTTTTTTTGGATTCCAAATTCAATTTTATTTTCAAACAGAGTCAGTTACATACCAGAAAAAATCACAGATATAAAATAAAATTTTGACACATTTTAAAGATTTCGTTTTTTGAAAAATCAAGAATTTAATTACTTAAAAACATTCACAGGACGTTGTCATGAAATAAATTATTTATAATAGTTTTCTTTTCGTCAAGTTAAAATTCAGTAAGAAATCCATTTTATTGGTTTGTTGATAAACATTATTTGTATTGCAGATTATCAAAAAGACTGTTTCCATCAAAAATTATAAATTTAATCGAGTTTGAAAGACTATAAATCTGGCTTAAACCGCAAAATAAGTCTTTTAGTTTTATTTCTAAATATTTGATGAATTTGAATTAATTCTTAAAATGCTCATGCTGATGGATTAGAAGAATAAGCTTGCTAATTCAATTAAATACCATAAGTTTTTATTGAAAACGAATTCTTCAAATCTCTTGTTTATTTTTAAAAATTTCATAAAAAAAAACTGACAACTTCAAACACTTGTTTTTGAAATTAAAATTAAGATAAATATCGAACTTTTGATGAACAACAACTCAAACCTGTGTAATTATTTAGAAGCTACACACTTTTTTTCACTATATCTTATGTATCTGTGCAAAAATATTATGGGGAAAATATTGTCACCAAAACTCCCCTTATGAGCCGGTTCTTTCTTCGGCTCTACCTACTAGTGTTATGTTCACATGTGAAGAATTTCTAGATGATCTAACAGTGAGCAAATTCATTCTTATTTTCACTATTCATGAAGTGAAGATGATCGATTCCATGAAGGTAGAGTATATTTAAAGTTATGTCAAGCGCGTATCAAACATTTCGATTGAGGAAATAATAAATTATTTTTCTTTGACTAGTTCATTTAGCTGGCTAATGACTTTATTTTTGCAAGGTAAAAAAGCTACCTGCCATAAAAATAAACAAAATACGGTGGTCTAATCGAGCGCAAAATATTGGAAGGAGGAGAGTTGGGGAGATAATTTGAAATATTGCGTAAATATATGACATCAAAAAAACTCTTTAGTGGGCACCTGAGAGTTTTCAAGCCAGCTTTTTGATGACAAGTCTCGCCTGGATGTTCCGGAGATAAACAAGGAGAAATAAATGATAAATTTGATGCCTAGCACATGAGATGACTGACGATCTGAAGAAGCTGCAAATCAGTCCGTGTTTGAATTGATTGAATGGCAAATATACAAGAAGGTTCCTTCCAAATGAATTAGACTTCAGTAGACCCTTCAAAGTTGATACTGTGTTTTGGTTGAATCTGGAATGGTGCTGTTACTCGAAAACAGAGGTGGAGTAATAAAAATGGCGCACTTGGCGCCCACAAATTAAAGTCCATAACTTTTTCATTGGACGCTATCTCAAACACCACTTTCAGAAAGTCACGAAAATTTGCATTTGTAAACAGTACATTTCTATGTAGCTTAACTGAAAATTTCATTCATTTCCATTCCTGCATTCAAAAGTTATTCACGAAATAAGTGTATCTTGTATGTACAATCTTTCGATTGCTTTGATTCAGTTGAATCATTTAACCAAGTAGGCTCACAACAGAATAAAGTGTAGCATTTTTTTGAATTCACTCCTCATAATACACAAATAAATTATATTCCTTCAATAGACTCGGAAACTACTGAATCGATTTGCGTGAAACTTGACAAGTGAGGGTATTGATGGACGAAGGGGAGAGGGGGCTTACAAACAGAAGACAAATGCTTGCCTAGCTCGAAACGCAAATGGTACCAAATTTAGCATTGGAAAGTTGTTTGGATACCATAAGTAAAAGATTCTATGATGATTTGAGACCCCTTCGTTCTTCCAATGATGAGATAGACAAGGAGAGGTGGCCTCCCTTACAATTTTTTGCATCACTCAAAAGCTTATCGAGTGGATGGAGGGAGGAGTGCGGTGAATTTCATACATTTTTTTGTTTAACTGGAGATCTATTAGAGCAAATGAAACCATGTTTGGCATGGGAGCGTATTTTAGTACAAGATTTTTTTTTGTGATTATCATCCTGCCTCCAATGGGGAAAAAGGATAGAGGAAAGGGCTTTAATGAATTTTTTTGTAGTACTAGAGAAATATTTGAGTAAATGGAACCAAATTTGGCATGGGAGTGTATTAGTGTACGATGAACTTTTCTTTGATAGGGTTTAAAAGGTCTTTAACAAAATTAATGTATCTATGAGCCTCTCTCCTTCCAGTGGAGGGATAGAAAAAGAGAGCCCCTTTATATTTTTAAACATAACTTTTAAAACTATGGAAATGGATCTAAATCTGCAATAAAAAGGGTATTTGAATAGAAGAAATATTTCAAATATTATATGAAACCCCTTTCTTCTTCCATTAGGGAGAGGAGTGTGGCTATCATACAATTTTTTCTACATAGCTCCAGAACTTTTGGAGAAAATGGAACAAGAATTGGAATGGAAAATTATTTGATTACGAAAAAGCATGGGGAAAAAGATTTTTGACCACTCCTTCCTTCGAAAGAGAAAACAGGAAAAAGATTAGGTTCCTTTTAAATTTTTTGCACAAACCGACCATTTACCTTAAAAATGTAACCAAATTAGACATGGAAAAGTATAAAGGAACGATAAATGTTTTCATGAAGAAAGGGGGGCGGGGGAGGGGACACCAATACAAGTTTTTTTTACATAAATCGAGAGCCTATTGCGCAAAAGATATCATATTCTATAAGAGAGACCCTCTTTTTTCCAGAGCAGGGTTGGAACTAGAGCCAAATATAGCAAGTTACGTTATTAAGATACAAACAATATTTTTATGGTAGTTCGGGAGCCCTTCGCACTTCCAAGAGGAAAGGGATGAGACTCCAGACCAGCAAAACATACATTTTAGCATAAATCAACCCGAGCAGACTTTGATGCCTGAATCGAAAGCAAACAGTACCCCAAATAAGCTACCAAATTTTACTTTCAATGGATGATAGCAAAATATGGTATAATTTTGCTCTAAAAGCCTGCTTGAGAAAACTCACGAAGCTTATAAAAACAGACTAAAAATTTCCGACCCTGGAAAATAAATCAATTACCTATCCAGTTTCAGTTAAGCAGAATGCAAATGAAGAGAGCTATAGATTTCATTTGAAAGTGGTTGCTTCTGAATTATTTTGAAATTCGATTCCAAACATCAAAATTAAAATAATTTTTACAGTTTTTTTTTATTTTTAGAAAGTGTAGTAAAGCACTCCGGGCCGATTGTTATTTCGATTTGGTACTTGAAAGATGTTCAATTTTTGAAATATTCAACCCATTAATGCATTTTTTTAAATGAGTATAGAAATAATCAATGATCAACGATTTAAAATGTATAATATAGCCAACCCTTGAACGCATCAAAGTTTGGAATGTTGTCTCTTAACTTGGGAAGGTCTAAAATAAGAACGCGTTAAAAAATTCATATGACAAAATATCTGGCAAAATCTTGACTTTTAGATATGTACCTTTCTAGTATTTTCATGTTTGTCTAATGAAATAAGTTGCATAGTAAAGCATGGATCACGCAAAATCTGGACGCATCAAAAAGGGTCTATCTCGGACCTATGTAAACGAAATAAAAATGTTTTGTAATCAAAATGTAGGGTTTATATTGCACTTCAAAGGAAAAATAAGAAAAAAAATAATCCGATGTTGTTTTGATGAAACTTCGAACTCTTCGTCGAGAACCACTCATCATAGTTTGAACACCCTATTCACTGCCCTCAGCGGCCATTTTGTTCCACAATCTCTTAATCTCTGTTGCATCTCGAGTCGTCCTACGATTCTTCTTTATCTTCTGCTTGACAATTGCCCAAAATTTCGATAGAGTGGAATTGAGGGTAGTTGGGTTGGTTGAAGTCCTTTTCGACAAAATCCACCCCGTTGTCTCGATACCACTGTAGTACCTCTTTGCTGTAGTGGCAGCTTGCCAAATCTGGCGAAAACTTTACTAGCCTTTTGTGAGATCTAATGTACGAAAAAATTCTCAATTGTCTCAATTTTTTATTTACTGCGTCAAAAAAAAAAAAACAAACTTTATTAGATATCAATAATATTTAAGTATTTTAAAAAAATGTTCACGAAAATTAACAAAATGTATGTGAAAAAGGAAAGAAATTTAGTTTAGAATTACAATCTATAGCTACAAGTTTGCGTTTTAAATTATCATAAGTATGAAATGAGTTTTTTTGACTAACTACCAATCAATCTTTCAAAGATATTTAAAATTGATTTGTGAGGGTAAACAAAAAAATTCCTTTTATTTATTAAAACATGCCCAAGGATGGCAAAACCAGGGGTGAAATTATGAAACCTATTCGATTCAAGATACTCGTTTCGAGTTTTAACTCGAATCGAATTAGAATCGGTATTACGTATCTCGTTCGAGTTCTAAATTTTAACATACTAGATTTCGAGTAAACCGGGTAGTAGATCATCTCGAAACGTTCCATTCGAATCGAGCTCGTTCAAGATCGGTAATGCCAAAGTCGGTCGAATCGAACAAAACTCGATTGTTTCGAGTTTCGTAATCCCGCCCCAGCTTCTTCACAAATTGTACGCGCCTTCGAACAAGTTTCTAAGAGAATGTAAACAAACCATTTGAAAATTTTGGCACAACTCAATTCTCATAGAAAATCCCTAGAAGTTCTGCATGGAACCAAAAAATTCGTAAGAAGTTCCGCATGGATCTAAACAGTTCATATGAAGTTCCGCAAGGAACCAAAGAGTTCGCAAGAAGTTCGTAACGAAGCACGATAGGTCGAATCGATATTCAAACTTTTTAAGGCACTCAGAATGCACAAATACGTTATATGCTACTTGTTTAGACTTTGTTTGTTCAGAAGTCCAAATCAAGCACTTAAGGAAAACGGATTTTACTTCCCTAGAGAACCTTTTATTCAGCCAAATGTGAACTTAAAACGTGCAAGATTGAGTAGCTATGTGACTTTTGGTTACTTGGGAATACTCTACACTGTTTCACTTTTAAAAGAGCCGTAGGAAGAACCGCCTCATCTGAATAGGGGGAGAGAGGAGGGGGGTTCGGTGACTGAACTTACTTTTATCAGTAATTACAAGCTTAGAATTTACTCAAGAGTCTGGTAGATTTCGGTGATTTAGATTTAAGTTAAATCTACCAAATTCTTGAGCAAATTCAAAGATTTAAATCATCGAAAAAAGTAAATCAAATTTTCTAAAGAAAAAGTAAGGGATTAAAATTTTTCGATTCCAATCTTAATCTTGTAAACTCGATTCAAAGTAAGTTGGCTCTTAAAAAAATTCATTATTCTCAACGTTGTACTATACATCAAGAAAACATGCTATTTCCTGTAGTTTTTTTTTCGTTATTATTAGGTTTTTATTTTCTATCATCACATATTTTTCATAAAAATTAATTTCCATTATCGATATTCTATGTAAAATTTAAAAAAAAAATGAAATTTGATCTTTTCATCAAACAAAACATGCAATATAAACTGGAATTCTTCTTTGTTTTTGTGATTTTCAGCTGAGCTGTGTATACGAACTGACTTTAATTGAAAATTTTAAATTTAGACAATATTATAAGTCTGAGATCTGTGCGATTTTAATTCCTGAACGAAATAGTAGTCTCGATATTTTTTTATCTTGATTAATATTCTCATTAAGAAGCTGAATCTGAATCTGAATTTTGAAAACTAATCCTGAATAAGAATACTAAACCTAAATTTAAAACTTAAACTTTGAATCTGTGCCCGAATTTCAATACGACTTCATAATCTAGGTTTAAGATCACAATTTTAAATGTGAGCCAAAAAGGGTAATTTGTTTCAGAGCCCTCAACCGTGAATCAATTTAGTTTCCGAGATTTTGGGTTTCAATTTGACTTAATTCTTTCAATCTGTGTTGTGAATCTGAATCACATTCATCATTCGGGAAAATAACATTTTATGAATTTCCGAATCTCATTCTAAACTTTCAATTGTGGATCACCATTTTGAACTTTTTTATGTTTGAAATTTGCATAAGAATTCAGCTTAAGAACTTCGAATCTGAATATGAGTATTAAGAAAAATTTATGTTTTATATTGAAAATGCATATGCGAAAATGGTCTACTTTGAGTTAATAATGCCAATGTCTTTCTTATTTTAAACTATATTTGATGGTTTTTTCAGATTTTTGGATTTTTATAAAGATAGTTTTCGCTCTTATAATCTTTTGGCTGCAAGGGTCTCAAATGAAGCATGAATCAAATTTGGAATGAAATGAAAAACCGGGTTTGAACCAGGATTTAAAAATAGCTTTTCAATTATTATTTATAATGATGATTCTTACTGAAAATCAAGAATTCTTAACTGAATAAAAATCCGAGAAATGAAATCAGAAAAACAATTTGGATTTTGATAATATGGAACCAGAATATCCGAATTGAGATGAATCTTATTTATCATTTTATATTCAGGATTGAATTTCTATCAACAAGTGGGATGAGTTTACGAGGTTTTGGCATCAGTTTAGAGTTAAAATTTTTATTCTTGAATAACTACTCTCAATCATAAAATTATGATTAAGATTTTGAATTTTTTTGTGTAAAGTAGAATGCTTGCTTTTCATGCACCCTTATGAAGATCCAGGATTCTCCCTCGTTTATACGACCATGACTTTTAAATATCAAAGGCTACAAGAGATGACTTATAGTTCTTTGGTCTAGTTGGAATTTTAAAGATATCGTTTAGTTTGTCAGTTTAGTTTAGATGCCATGAGTCATAATTTTTTTCAGTTTTTTTTATACAAACTTTTTTAGAACGTTTTTTGGCAATGACAGGTATAGTTTTTAATTTTTCATTTTCATAATTTTATCTAAAAGTTATATATTTATTTTTAATTGAATCCCTCAAACTGGAATGTCAAAGGGGTTTGAACCCTACATTAAATGAAGCTATAGAGCTAGGGCTGGGACAATAATCATCGAAGTTAATTAAAGTATCGGTAAAAAAAACATTACCACATTATTTTTAAATTTTAAAATGAGATCGAACCTGAAGATCTTTGAAAATTAAACACTTTCTTAGGTCCATGCATGAAGTGTATTGCATTTTATTCGGAAATGACATAATTGGTGCTATCAGAAAGCTCCCATTTTTTGGTACCCACAAAAACCTGCCTGGTTAATAAATCATTAATATCGCCTGTGTGTCACCTATTAATAAAGTAGATAGCCTCTAAATGTCAACTCCATCGATAGTTGATGCACATAACCATCCGGTTACCGGACACTCGACTCGAACATTAAAAGATTCCGCTTGTAGCGCAGAAAAAAAATCATTTAAGTTTTCATTGTCGTTGCGTCCTTGTTTGCTCATGGGAGTCAACAACGATGGCAGAAATCTGGCTTGAAACTCGTTTGAAGAATAAAAAAAAGTGTTGATATCGATTATTTTCCATTTTTCAAATCGATGGCAATGATTGGCGACTTCCTAGTGAATATGAGGGAATCTTTTAGTTTTTGTTTATCAAATAATGATCATCTGTTTAGGTAATCCTTTTTTTTTTTAAACATGTATGCAC
Source organism: Uranotaenia lowii (assembly GCF_029784155.1). Classification (NCBI taxonomy): domain Eukaryota; kingdom Metazoa; phylum Arthropoda; class Insecta; order Diptera; family Culicidae; genus Uranotaenia; species Uranotaenia lowii. The sequence goes on along the minus strand of NC_073693.1, from coordinate 296,007,933 downwards.
TTAGTAAGTTAAAAAACAAAACACATTGTTTTTGAACATCTAGAAAAACATTAAGTAAGTTTTTGTTTTTTTTAAGGATTAATGCTCTTGGAAATTACAGTATTTATCACTCAGTACATGCCATTATCGTAATTTTGTAATCGCATATCCCCTAGAGGGGAAATCATTCGCTGCTCAGAGGCGTAAACGACGACAACATTTACATTTCCATCAACTTCTTTCTTCTTCCCTCTTATGAAACCCTGCGTCCAACAGCAGATCCAATCTGTAAGTTTGTTTCCTTCTGAGGACAAGATTACTGGTTTGTGCAATTTGTTTTATTTTTCTACCATATGTCCATTTCAAAAGTTTCATCCCTCTCTCATGTTCAACTCTAGGATTCCAAACCACCTTCGGTGGTCTAAAGTGAGATTTCCTCTTTTACAGATGTGGAAAAAATCCTGTTTCCCTCCTTTTCGATGTTAAAATTGTGGCGTTTTAATAAGCTACTACAACTGTTGCTCGATTGTTGTGCATATCGGACAGCTGCGTTTCCCTAATAAAGGCTCCCGGGAGCAGCTTCTGGTTTTTGAGGCCGGATCCTGGTTTCACAAGAAGGGCTTCCAAGGTTTTCCGGAGAGTTTAACGATCTTTCCAGTAATAAACCTGAAGTTACAGGAAAGAGCTTGTTGGACTTGAAATAAAAAAAAAAGATTTATAATCAAAAAACGAGATATATCGTATCATACACCTGATTGTAGCACTGCGAAGAAATCCTTCAAAATTAAAATCAAGCTGTTTCAAACATTTTGAAAAATAACAGGACAGAAAAACGAATTCGTAAGTGGAGGGATCGAAAACTTAAATCAAGATTTGATCTTTTCATCATAATGACTTAGATTCAGATTGTGGAGTCAGAAATTTCAATATTAGTTTCGAACATATTTTATGATTCAATAAGGTCGGAACATACTTGAAATCCGTTTTTTGTACCTTTAAATTGAAACAAAACGAGAGGGCTATCCCTAATAAAATTTTTCAATATAAATTGTAAAAATTGGACAAAAGATACAACAAACTTTTATACAATATACAACTCATAAAATCGATCAATAGAGTTATTTTCGGTCAAAAATTTTTTAAAGAATATCAAATACAAAAGGGTATTCTTTTTTTCTTCAATTTGATTTTAGATTTTTCTGCTATGTGAATTTTCTTATAAATTATCAAAATAAATAATCTCGTGAAACCGTAGCAAATACTTTGTCATAAACTCATCAAAAATGTGCTAGAGAGTAAAAGAAATTCAACAAGGTTTTTTCAAAACATTTTGTTTTATAACGTGTAAGAACATTAAAAAAAAATAATAGAAACAATTGCCTAAATCCAAATTCAATTTTTTAAAAAGTTTTCAGTCTTTAAACCTTATCAATGCTTTTCATAGAACTTTCCCAATTTTATTGCAAACTCAGATTATATGAATTTTATTTTTAATAAACAATAGTAAATTTCAAATATCCATTAAAATTATGATTTCCTTATTGTTTTCGAGATTTCAAAAGAGAAACACATTTAAAAACTACAGATTGTTAAGGCATGATCCATTTCCAAATGGACCACATTGAATATGTTAAATGAAATTGAGGATTTTAAATTTTCCAACTTAGGATGTGAAAAGCTTCCCCCGAGCTTACAACATTGATTAAAAATGTTAATGATAATCAATCCAAATAGATTTTAATCTCTATGAATATGGTTTATCTCGATGCCAAAGTAACCACAATTTTTTTTTGTCTTCTAAAGAAACATTTTGATTTTTTCTAAGTTAAATGTGGATAAAGCAAATGGATTTTCCATATGCTTTTTTTTTTAATTGAAATTCGCTCTAGTATGTTCATCTCTTTCATCTTTGATAAGCTGCCATTTCTCACTCAGTTGATCTAATTTTTCGGTTTCGAACAATTTACATTTTTTTATAATTTTGAGAAACAAAAATCAAATCAAATAATTGATTAGGATATTTTTCTTACAAACTTCCGTCCGCATAATACAGAAAACGACTGAAGGGCGATAATGCAATCCCTATCCGACATTTATAACAAAATTATTCCTTATTTTGCTATCAAGACTTGAAGGTAAAAGTTGGACTCTTTTTACCCGAATAAACCTGGTACAATGAAAATAATCCTAGTTGTCGGATCTGGAATGTTTTGGCAGCACTTTGTAGAAGAATGTTTCTTCTACCAGTGCTTAAAATTTCATTACGATTCGTTTTGTTTCAAAAAAGTTACACGTGATGGAAGCCGCGAGATGAAAATAAATTTTGAACACCCACGTCAAAAACCCGACGTGGTCGGGTTCAAAAATCGCGAAATCGTTAAAAATGGTCAAATCAACCGTGTGTAGCGTTCTCAAACGTTTCCGTGAGATGCGTACTATAGATCGGCAGGTTCATACCAAGCGTCATAGTGGAATTAAGGATCGGAAACTGCATTTGAAGGTGTTGAGAACGATCAAGGAAAACACAGGGTAGTCGGACTATGACAATGCCAAGAAATTCAACGCCGACCGGTGCACCGTCAGCAGAATTCGTCTACGCGAAGGAATACGATCCTATCGGACCAGTAAGCAACCAAACCGGACATTGAAGCAGAATTTAGTAGCCAAAGGACGTGCCCGCAAGTTATACAAGAAGATTCCAACGAAGTTCGACGGATGCATCCTCATGGATGACGAAACGTACGTGAAGATGGATTTTGGGCAGCTTTCTGGCCAAAAATTATGTAAAGCCACTGCAGTGGTGCACTGCACTGGTCATGGTGATGTCCCCGGCAACTTCAAATTCGTTTTTGCTGATAAGTGTGCAAGAAAGTGTTTGATCTGGCAAGGTATTTGCAGCTGCGGACGAAAAATTCCGATTTTTGTGAAAAACAAGACCATGGACTCCGAAATTTACAAGGAGGAATGCCTGAAAAACTTTTTATTTTCGTACATTAGATCTCACAAAGGACTTGTTAAGTTTTCGCCAGATTTGGCAAGCTGCCACTACAGCTAGGAGTTTCTACAGTGGTATTGGGCCAACGGGTGGATTTTGTCGAAAAGGACATCAACCCACCCAACTGCCCTCAATTCCGCCCTATCGAAAAATTCTGGGCAATTGTCAAGCAGAAGACAAAGAAGAATGGTAGGACGACTCGGGAAGCAACAGAGATGAAGAGATTGTGGAACAAAATGGCCGCTGAGGTCAGCGAATAGGGTGTTCAAACTATAATGAGTGATACTCAACCAAAAGTTCGAAAATTCATCAAAACAACATCGGAATAATTTTTTTATTATTTTTTCTTTTAAAGTGCAATAAAAACCCTACATTTTGTGCGTCCTAGTTCCGGCTGAGGATGCGGAGTTGTAAGATATCGGATTCTACCCGGGTCAAGCCCTAACATCGAGAGGGAACTTGTGGCGATTTCGCGCTTGGGGCGTTGTGCGCATCGTATGCGTTCGAATGGACTCTATGCACTGACTGTGAAAAGGTAGAGGGAGACGACACGCGCGCAAAAGACGAAATGACAAAGAGGTTGTTCTTTCACTGACGAGGGGTAGTTCAATGGCTATGATGAAGCATTGGTAATTATCATGTAACATATACAACGGAAATATTTAGAACCGTCTTGCGGTGTCCCACACATTTCTAGTACAAATCATTTTTATTTCGTTTACATAGCTCCGAGATAGACCCGTTTTAATGCGTCCAGATTTGTAGTGATCCATGCTTTACTACGTAATCCAGGTAGTGTAGAGCCATGGTCTGCGCATACTTCCAAATTGGTAAAATTTATCAAGACGAAAGTGAAGCGGAATCCAGAGGGATCAATCCAGAGGCAAGAGCGAGCGCCATTTGATACAAGAACGAATAAAAACACTGCGACTTGAGCGCTCGAAGCGATTGCTGTCTAAGTTTAAAAAGAGGCAGCTTATCATCGTGTTCTAAGACAAGAAACTTTTTTTGATTGATCCGGTGTCCAAGTCACGTACGGATCGGTAAATTTTACCCGTGAAGGCTAAGAATGTTCCAGAGAATGTGAAATTCAAGTTTACTACCGAGCATCCCGCTGGAGTAATGGTTTTTGTAGTTTGTTTTGGAGTACTTTAGAAATACTGAAGTCTACACGGTCATTTAGAAGAATCAGCTTCCGTGGATTCGGGCAAAGTTCGGTGAACCTGAGAACGTTTTTTTTTTTCAACACGATGGAGTCCATTCCATACTTCGAAACTAACCAAAACCTGGAGGAGAACATGAAGTTTTGGCCGAAGGATCTTTGGCCTCCGAGCAGTCCGCATTTGAACCTTTTACTCTTTACTCTACCCTTTACTTTTGATGTGGCCGTATGTTAAAGTGAAGGTCTGTGGATCCTCTTACAACAATGTCAGAGGATTACATTGCGAAGGTATGCTCCCGATTCAGATCTCTCCTGGAGAGAATAGAGAACGAAAGTGGACACTGTAGAGGATAGATGAAATGAAATAGACATGTTCTTGGGTTACGCGTTTCTATCGTGTAAGTTGAGAGCGAGCGAGAAAAATCCAAAGCTCTCAAACAGGAGCAGAGCAAACATTCAGTTGTTCTACGACTATTGGAATACACGGATGCGTGTTGTTAAAGTGGAAAATACTTATAGAATCGAAAGGAAACTGGCGGATTCGACAATGGCGCAGTTGAGACTCCCTCCGCCAGGTAAGTTAGTGATATTATTGAAAACAAAGAAAATTAACTTTAGTGTTTTGTTCGGGAAAATTCATAGTGAAGTGACAGAAAAAAAAAACTTTCGATGTTTTGATATGGCAGAGCTCTGACGCAGGGGCAGAGCTCTGGTCAAAAGCAAAGAGTTTTAATAAATGGCAGGCTGATGATGGAGCTCTGACGCAAGGGCAGAGCTCGAACGCCAGGGCAGAGCACTGACGCAAGGGCAGAGCTCTAGAAAAATAAACTGACTCTGACGCAAGGGCAGAGTTTATGAATGGATAAATTTTACAAATAGCTATTGAATCGAAAACAAAAAGAAATTTGAAAAAAGTTGAGGCTCTGACGCAAGGGCAGAGTTTCAAAATGCAATATTAAGATGGAAATCAAAAAGAAAATTGAATAAGGTGATGCTCTGACGCATGGGCAGAGCTTCGAAGCAAAGTAAGAGAACTGACGCAAGGGCAGAGCTCCAATAAAACAGGAGAACTATGGCACAAATGAAAAACTCTGAAAAAGCAACAGTTTTAGAGGAGTGAAAGCAAGCTAAAACGTTCACTGAATGAGAAAATAAAAGATAACAAAAAAAAATGATAACTGAGTTAAAAAAAATACAATCTTGTAAGATTGAGATTTCAAAAAAAGAAAAAAAAGAGGAATTATTGAAACAGCAAAACTTGACTTGAAAATAAACGTTTGGAAAGTAAAAATTAAAATAGGTAAAAATGGTAAATGATTGACATGAAATAGCTTTGGCTTTGGAGAAGCTAGAAATTTAATAAGTAAACGGAGATAAAAGATGGAACCCGATTATCATAATTAAGAACTCTAACGAAAAGTATGAACAAAAGATGTTAAAATGTAAATGTAAATATAAAAAAACGGAATGATTGAAATCAAGAAGCTGGAAAATCAAGCTTCGGAAAGAATAAAATAGATCTGTAATTTTGAAAATTAAAGAAAAAAAAATAGCTTTAGCAAATTTTTTGTTGTTTGAATAAATTTGAATTTCAAAAATGGTAGATGATTGAAATGGATGAATTATGAAGTAATGGAAGCAAGAACAAAATAGAAAATGAAAAAATAAATAAAACTGATTACCAAAATAAAAAAGTTTGACATCATATTTCTTCAAAAGATATACTATACTATAAAAATCGAAAATAAAATAGAGGGTTGAAAATAAATTGAAATCGTTTAGTGTTAAAGTGGTAAAGTTTTGCAAAAACTAGAACTTTTGAAAAAAATAATTGAAATTAAAATAAGAAAGTAAAAACTGTTTTAAATATATAAAACTCTGACGTAAGAGTGTAAAGGATTTCCTCTATTGGAGATATTAAAAAAAAGGTCAATGAAGGAAAAATGGCTTGGGTTAAAAATCGAGGTTTCGAAAGTGAAAACTTAAAAAAAAAAAGATATTTAAAATAAAAGATGATAAAAAAGTTTAAATAATATAATGTGGTATTAGAAAAAGAGCAAGTTTCAAAACAAATTTTAAATGGCAAAAATAGGTGAGAACGAAAAATGTTTAAAATTGACGAAAAAAAGTGGCGAATGGGTATAAAGTTGGCAAAGAAAAAGAAAGCCAAATAAATCAAGCGCCGAACAATTTTTATAATCGAAAAACTGTTATGCACAAACATAATTTCTAAACAAAAACTAGATCAGCATTTGGTTAGAACTGAAAATGTTATTGAAAAATGTTTATAAAAGAAGAAAAATATTTAAAAAAGAGAGAAGTTTGAAACACGTTCAAATCGCTGGAAGTTGGAAGAGATAAATAAGAAAAAAAAAACATTTACAAAGTTAAACTAAAAACGAATCTCTGAAGCAAGTGTAGGGAGACTATTTCTTAACATTTCCCATAATGATCTTTTTGACATTTAGTGCGATTAATTAACATTGATACATTGGAAGAATAGTTTGTTTTAATAATTTAGCAATTCGTACCCTTAAGTAAGATCGAGAGTAGAGGAGGAGATGAATGTAGAGGATAGATGAAATGAAATAGACATGTTCTTGGGTTACGCGTTTCTATCGTGTAAGTTGAGAGCGAGCGAGAAAAATCCAAAGCTCTCAAACAGGAGCAGAGCAAACATTCAGTTGTTCTACGACTATTGGAATACACGGATGCGTGTTGTTAAAGTGGAAAATACTTATAGAATCGAAAGGAAACTGGCGGATTCGACAATGACACATTGTCCAGTATATTTATAAAAAGTGTTTTTGATCCTTGATGACAGGTTTTTGCGTTTTTTATGCGTCTTACGGAACTGCATGAAACATTATTGATCTGAATTGTGCTTGAAATCAAATTAATTGTTTCAATAACTTTAGTTTTTTTTAAAATGAATCAATGTATGTTGACGGTCCACTGGTTCACTAAATTTACTATTTTTCCGGTTTCTGATGACATTTGAAAGACTGGCGAATGGTAGACAATGTGCAACTCGGGACCCCATACACCTAACCTCCGGGTAGTGGTCATATTATCTCTTGTCTTACAACTCTGATTCTCTACCTCCCCGTGGTGCTAGCTGGGGTGCGAGCAACCTTAGCGGAGATCGGGTACCGAACCCCGGTGGATGCTTTGGTCGCATGGTAACTGAGATAGGGGGCTCCGTACGCGTCTGTTCTCCATTCCAGGGGTGACATGCGGAGTGCAACAACGTCCTGGTGGTGTTCGGGACCCAAAACAGCAACATCACGACGGCCCTCCTGCGAGAAAGTGGGGTTAGGTGCAAGCCTTGCGAGTCCGTGACTATAGAAAAAAACAAGCAATGAACCACGAACAACAAATTTCTAACGGAAATCGGCAAAGACCCACGCGACGAAAAGGGACTAGCGATTGGAAACTTTGAACATGGAACTGCCATTCCTTAAATTTCATGGGCAGTACCCACGTGCTCTTCAACCAATTGAAGAGCTCCAAATACAACATCGTGCTGGTGGAGGTATGCTGGAAGAGCTCCAGGGTACGTGTGTTCCGAGATGGTCATATCATCTACCACACACGGTTGCCGCTGCGGCAACACACACGAGTTTGGAACAGCTTTTCTAATGATGAAGAAGATGCAGAAGCTCGTGATCGAGTGGTGGCCGATCGATCCCCAAATGTGCTGGTTGAAGATCAAGGGCCGGTTCTTCAACATCAGCATCATTAACGCGCACAGCCTTCCCCTCGGGAGTTCCTGTGACGACAAAGACGAATTGTACACCGCTGCCCAAAACATGATATCAAGATTGTCATCGGGGATTTTAACGCTCAGGTCGGCCAGGAGGAGAAATTCAAACCGACAAGTTCAGCGCGCGCGAACCTTTTTCCAGCACCGTCTTCCATACAAGTTCACCTGGAGATCACCGAACCAGTGAAAAACATACGAAACCAACGTCCACCTCGGCTAAAAATAACGCACGACTGAAGCAAGCTGAGGTCGCAGCAGGCTACGCGCAATCACTTGAAGTAGCGCTGCCGGCAGAGGGCGAGTTTGACGAAGCCCCTCTCGAGGACTGTTGGAATACCATTATGACAGCCATCAACAGAGTTTGCGAAGATCGTCATCGGGCATGTGGAACTAGCTCGACGGAACAACTGGTTCATCGAGAAGTGTAGGAGAATGATAGACGAAATAAACGCAGTGTGAGCGGCAGTAGTGCAGAAAAGCACCCGTCGATTCGTATAAAATCACCGACAGCGGAAGAGGCTGTGAGTCCAATTTTTCTAAAAGAAAAGCGCCGCCCGGAGGAAAAGGAGCTTGAGGAACTAGAGCTGCTGCATTGTTCCTAGGAAACACGAAAGTTATATGAGAAACTCAACGCATCCCGCAAAAACTTCTTCTTGCAAGCCTAAATGTGCCGGGATATTTCTACAAATCCTACTCCGCCGCCTAACGCCACAAGCAAACAGATTCATTGGAAGTCATCATGCCGGCTTCATAGAGGGAAGGTCTACGACGGACTAGATCTTACCATTTCGACAAATACTCCAAAAATGCCTTGAGCACCTAGTCCCTACGCACCATCTATTCATCGACTCCGAAGCCGCATACGACTTGATCGACCGTAACGAGCTATGGAAAATGCCTTTCCGGGAAGCTAACCAGACTGATCAAGGCGACGGTGGATGGAACGCAGTGCTGTGTGCGGATTTCGGGTGAATTGTTGAGTTCATTCGAATCGCGCAAGGAGCTTCGACAAGGCGATGGTCTATCCTGCATGATGTTCAACGTGGCGCTAGATGGTGTTATTCGACGAGCGGTGGGCGAAATGCGGGGCACGATTTTCAACAGATCCAGTAAACTTACTTGCTTTGCCGACGATATTGACATAGAAAGATTGGGTTGATGATTAATGCGTCCAAGACGAAGTATATGCTGGAATGCGGATCCGAGTCCGACAAAGTTCGCCTGTCCAGTTATACAAGGTCATGATCGAAGGCGACGAGCTGGAGATAGTTGTAGACTTTGTCTACATCGGCTCTCTGGTGGGCGCAGATAATGACACCATCCGTGAGATCCGACAGCGAGTTATCAGCGGAAGTCGTGTCTACCATGGACTCCACAAGCAATTGCGTTCTAGAAGACTGAGCCCTCGCACGAAGTGTAACCTGTACATGACGCTCATTAGACCGTTTGTTCTCTACGGGCACGTGACATGGATATTGCTCGAGGAGGACCTGCGTACACTCTGAGTATTCGAGCGACGAGTGTTAAGAACCATCTTTGGCGGCGTGCAGGAGAACGGAGTGTGGAGGCGAAGGATGAACGACGAGCCCGCGCGACTCTACGGCGAACCCAGTATCCAGAAGGTGGTGAAGGCTGGCCGGATACGCTGGGCGGGACATGTTGCGAGAATGCCGGACGACTGTCCTGCAAAACAGGTGTTCGCTACGAATCCGGTAGGAATAAGACGAGCGGGGGCGCAACGAGCGAGGTGGTTAGACCAAGTGGAGTGTGATCTGGCGAATGTGGGATGTCCGAGCAGTTGGAGAACGGTTGCCATGGGCCGAATGAATTGGAGGAATATTGTTCGTCAAGTTATGTCGTGAGACGGAATACTATGTAAATACATAAATAGTTATTTAAAAGTGAATCAATGAATATTGACGGTCTACTGGTTCACTAGTTTTTTTGGTTTCTGGTGCATTTGGAAGTTCTTGGAATAAAAAGGCTTTTGAATTAAATAAAAAAACACATACTAAAATTATTGACTTGTACTGTAATTTTACAGATATTTTTGCATTCAACTTTACAGACCGTTAGTGGAACTGAAATTCACGATAAAGGCTGGCAAGTTTTTCTTAATTTTCACGTGTTTCATGTAAAACCATTTAGCTTAACAAGACTGGTTTCAATTGCAAAATCCAAATCCTAGTGAGACAATTGCGCTCTGAATTGTGTCAATATTGAACAACCAACATGGGGTATGTAAGGAAACTTCACCCTGCAAAATGTGACATCTACCCACCATAAATCGATTATTCAATAAACAATCACCCCCTGCAGGGGGTGCAACACTACATCCATGGGGGTACTAAATCGTCCACATAATCGATCGATCGATTGCAAGCGAGCTCGGAAGCATAAAATTAGCCTTAGGGCTCAGATTCATCGCGATGCATTCATTTAAAAGCGGGCCCACTAGCGGCGACTCGGTCATAAATATGATTATGTGGTTCCGGATGGAGCAGGTTCCCGACCATTTTATTTTTTTCATTCATACGATTTTAACGCGCATTGAGACCGGTTGATGAATTCATGCAAAGTTTTTCGGAGTGTCCGTTGGTTTGTTTGTTTTCATTGCGGAATGTGGTTTGATTTTTATTGGCCTATTATGCTTCGGCTTTGACGGATCCGGATTATCCAACCGATTCGATGGAGCTTGTTTTATGGGTACAATACGCCTCGATGTGATAAATGTCATAAATTTGATGTAATAATAATTTGTCGCGCTGAAAGTTTCCGAAAAAGGTTTGCATTTGATTATTGCCTCTCGGTGACTACATTTTATGATGATTTATGTATGCTGAAATATTAATTCATCGTTGATCGCAGTTTTTGATGGCAAATTTGAAATAATCGATCTTAGACAAAAAATCCGAGCTACAACATGCATCGTCAATCAATCAATCTAAAATTTGAAATTGAAATTTAAAATTTGAATTGACTTGTCAAATCGGACAACGGAATTTTTAAAGTGGAAAATTGCAATCGAAGAGTAATATCTTAGGTTTTGAAATTTTTATAAACATATTGACAAAATTTTAAAAATGTCGAAAAATTTCTAAATTATTAAACTTTTCTAAATTTTAAAAGTTTTGAAAAATTTCAAATTTCAAAATTGTCAAAATTGTCAAAATTGTCAAAATTGTCAAAATTGTCAAAATTGTCAAAATTGTCAAAATTGTCAAAATTGTCAAAATTGTCAAAATTGTCAAAATTGTCAAAATTGTCAAAATTGTCAAAATTGTCAAAATTGTCAAAATTGTCAAAATTGTCAAAATTGTCAAAATTGTCAAAATTGTCAAAATTGTCAAAATTGTCAAAATTGTCAAAATTGTCAAAATTGTCAAAATTGTCAAAATTGTCAAAATTGTCAAAATTGTCAAAATTGTCAAAATTGTCAAAATTGTCAAAATTGTCAAAATTGTCAAAATTGTCAAAATTGTCAAAATTGTCAAAATTGTCAAAATTGTCAAAATTGTCAAAATTGTCAAAATTGTCAAAATTGTCAAAATTGTCAAAATTGTCAAAATTGTCAAAATTGTCAAAATTGTCAAAATTGTCAAAATTGTCAAAATTGTCAAAATTGTCAAAATTGTCAAAATTGTCAAAATTGTCAAAATTGTTAAAATTGTCAAAATTGGCAAAATTGTCAAAATTGTCAAAATTGTCAAAATTGTCAAAATTGTCAACATTGTCAACATTGTCAAAATTGTCAAAATTGTCAAAATTGTCAAAATTGTCACAATTGTCAGAATTGTCAAAATTGTCAAAATTGTCAAAATTGTCAAAATTGTCAAAATTGTCAAAATTGTCAAAATTGTCAAAATTGTCAAAATTGTCAAAATTGTCAAAATTGTCAAAATTGTCAAAATTGTCAAAATTGTCAAAATTGTCAAAATTGTCAAAATTGTAAAAATTGTAAAAATTGTCAAAATTGTCAAAATTGTCAAAATTGTCAAAATTGTCAAAATTGTCAAAATTGTCAAAATTGTCAAAATTGTCAAAATTGTCAAAATTGTCAAAATTGTCAAAATTGTCAAAATTGTCAAAATTGTCAAAATTGTCAAAATTGTCAAAATTGTCAAAATTGTCAAAATTGTCAAAATTGTCAAAATTGTCAAAATTGTCAAAATTGTCAAAATTGTCAAAATTGTCAAAATTGTCAAAATTGTCAAAATTGTCAAAATTGTCAAAATTGTCAAAATTGTCAAAATTGTCAAAATTGTCAAAATTGTCAAAATTGTCAAAATTGTCAAAATTGTCAAAATTGTCAAAATTGTCAAAATTGTCAAAATTGTCAAAATTGTCAAAATTGTCAAAATTGTCAAAATTGTCAAAATTGTCAAAATTGTCAAAATTGTCAAAATTGTCAAAATTGTCAAAATTGTCAAAATTGTCAAAATTGTCAAAATTGTCAAAATTGTCAAAATTGTCAAAATTGTCAAAATTGTCAAAATTGTCAAAATTGTCAAAATTGTCAAAATTGTCAAAATTGTCAAAATTGTCAAAATTGTCAAAATTGTCAAAATTGTCAAAATTGTCAAAATTGTCAAAATTGTCAAAATTGTCAAAATTGTAAAAATTGTAAAAATTGTCAAAATTGTCAAAATTGTCAAAATTGTCAAAATTGTCAAAATTGTCAAAATTGTCCAAATTGTCAAAATTGTCAAAATTGTCAAAATTGTCAAAATTGTCAAAATTGTCAAAATTGTCAAAATTGTCAGAATTGTCAGAATTGTCAAAATTGTCAAATTGTCAAATTGTCAAAATTTTCAAAATTGTCAAAATTGTCAAAATTGTCAAAATTGTCAAAATTGTCAAAATTGTCAAAATTGTCAAAATTGTCAAAATTGTCAAAATTGTCAAAATTGTCAAAATTGTCAAAATTGTCAAAATTGTCAAAATTGTCAAAATTGTCAAAATTGTCAAAATTGTCAAAATTGTCAAAATTGTCAAAATTGTCAAAATCGTCAAAATTGTCAAAATTGTCAAAATTGTCAAAATTGTCAAAATTGTCAAAATTGTCAAAATTGTCAAAATTGTCAAAATTGTCAAAATTGTCAAAATTGTCAAAATTGTCAAAATTGTCAAAATTGTCAAAATTGTCAAAATTGTCAAAATTGTCAAAATTGTCAAAATTGTCAAAATTGTCAAAATTGTCAAAATTGTCAAAATTGTCAAAATTGTCAAAATTGTCAAAATTGTCAAAATTGTCAAAATTGTCAAAATTGTCAAAATTGTCAAAATTGTCAAAATTGTCAAAATTGTCAAAATTGTCAAAATTGTCAAAATTTTCAAAATTGTCCAAATTGTCCAAATTGTCAAAAATTGTCAAAATTGCCAAAATTGTCAAATTTGTCAAGACCCGAATGCCAAAAAAGGACCAAAATTAAAAAATTAAAAAAAAATGTTACTCTCAAAAATTTTCCTAGATTTTTCGTGATTTCCAATCAGTTTCCTTTTTTAAAGGAAAATAGATTTAAGCTTTTAAACTTGTTTTCTTTCAATTATGCTCACGGAAATGCTCCATTCGCTGCTCGCTCTAGGGGCAGTGCTAAACCATTTACTCAATCACACACCAGCATCGCTTAAAACCGATTGATTGCTAGGTTAAAGTCGATCGCGGGATCCCAACGTAAAAACTAAAATCCCATCGTCTTGAACGACAACCGTTGATAACCGGGTTCCGATTACCTCATCGTTACCCACATTTCTACCTTCATCATAACTACTCGATGCTTAATTTCTTCCGCACTTTATGTTGCACGCATGCAAGCAAACCGATTGATAAATTGCATGACACAATATGTGATGTTTAGCGCGTTAAAAGGCACACCGCGCGGTTCCTCCTTTCTCCTCGCCGTTTTTTTTCACCCTTGGGGTACCCACTACTTATGGTTCGCATAAACCATTTCGAACTCGGATGTTAGAAACTAACTACATAGTAAATGGGACGACAACGCAATGATGACCGGTTTCAGCTCAGAGGACTCGTAAGTGGAAAATTTATCGAATCATATGATCGTTGATCGTGACGTAATTGAAGAGGTTAATCTAACTTGTATTTACAGAAATTATAGAATATGTTGGGATGTGCTTTACAATTTTGAACAGTTTAAATACTTTTATGAAATAATGGTTTATAATGAATTTGAATTTACCATTTAAAAAAAAACATCAAACAGGAAGCGCACCCTGCAAGTCAACTGGTTTTTTCTACCAATCGGTTTTAAGCAAAAGTCATAATCTCTGCTGCGGATCATTTCTCCGGACAGCTGGCCTGCACTCAGTCAGTCGCCCACTCACGAAATTCCTTCCTCTGGCTGGCCAATAAAGTTGGGACAGGGAATTTGTTTGTACAGCAGCAGCAGCAGCTCAAACGAGCGATAGAAAAGTCATAATACGAAACACCCCCCTTGCAAAGTGATGGTCCACTGGATAGGAAATAGGGTGTGTTGATTTAAAGAATTTTTAAAATTGAAAAAAGGTGGTTGAAATTATTCAAATTTTACTTTGTGGAGGAAAAAAATGACACAATTCAAGGCATCCTTTAAAAAGTTCATAATGAAACTCAAATATAAAAATTTACGAATTAATCGAGTATACGAACTCGTAAACAATGAATTGTTTAAAAGTCATTTTGATTCTTTAACTTTTTTTAAATATCACAAATTTAATGCATTTTCATTACATTCAAAAATTTGAAATAGATCCTTTTAATCCTGGTTTAACCGTTTTCCGGGAAGTATAAACCAGTTAAATTACATCTCGATATTGCACCAGCGATAAAAGAGGAAAGGACTCACCAGTTTCTTGAAAAAGATTTGAGTTTTTCCAAGGCAAAATTTCTCGATTTTCGAAGAACTAGCTGCTCTCAGAATTCTCCAGGAAAAAGAAGGCCATCTTCTCTTGATGTCACTCTTCGTGATCTGTTTTCGGGGCTCGGTTTTGTAGCAATTTTCGATAGAAAAATTTGATTTGGAAGGGTTCTTCTGCTTCTGATTCTATTCGCCGATGCTATTTTTAGCACGACTCGCAACTACCTTATCGACAAGCTCCTATAATGGTCCAGTTACAGAGACTAACAACCAGCGTTTCCGTTTATACTCCGTAAAGTTTACAATCTTTTATATTTTGATTGCCAACCAGAAATGCTATCGTCCCATTTGGGAAAAGCAAAATTTTCCAGCATTTGAAAAAAAAACAATCCTGTCACTTCCAAGCAAAGCATGCTTAGGCCAAAGGCCAAAACAGGCCCGTGAAGCGATTTATCAAAAAATATGACCTATACCAAAAATACACAATAAATAACGAAATTGATATTTAACACCATTTTTTTTACTCATGATTGGCGATTTGTAGCTCGAAACGACTCTCAGAGCAAGTTCACTCGGGTTGGGTAAAATTGGTAGAAATTTTGACACTTGTAGAACAAGATCTGCGGCCGTCAAGTTTTTTTTTACAACGTGTTCTACTTTCGCATGCTGTGAAGCAAAAATAGCTTCCTTAAATACTTTCAAATAGCTCCGACTTAAAGCAAGGGAGGCTCCCATACAAAATTATTGAAAATATGACATAATTCGAACAATTTACAGAAACAACTGAACCGATCAACGTGAAACTTGGTGTGTAGCCGTTTCTAAGACTGGAAATGGTTCCTTAATACTTTTAAACCCTTACAAATCCAAAGAAGGGGGCTCCCTTAGAAAATTAACAATGATTTGACACAATTCAAACAATTATCGGTAACTACTGAACTGATCAACGTTAAATCTGATGTGTGGCCAAATCCGAGACCGGGAATGGCTTCTCTTATATTTTAAAAATCCTCCGAATAAAAAAAAATAGGGGGCTCTTATACAAAATTATCAAAAATTCGACACAATTCGAACAATTTTCGTTCACTACTGAACCGATCAACGTGCAATTTGATGTGTGGCCATTTTCGAGACCGGAAATGGTTTCTATAATACTTTCAACCGGTCCAAATCCAAACAAGGCGACTCCCTTACAAAATTAACAATAATTCGACACAATTCGAACAATTTTCGGTATCTACTGAACCGATCAACGTGAAATTTGATATGTGGTCGTTTCCGTGACCAGGAATGGTCTCTATAATGCTTTCAAATCCCCCCGAATCCTGAAAAGAGGGGCTCTAATACAAAATTACCAGAAATTTTACACAATTAGAAGAATTTTTGGAAACTTCTGAACTGATCAACGTGAAATTTTGTGTGTAGCCGTTTTCGGGAGCGAGAATGGGTTTTTGTAATAGTTTGAAACCCTTCCGAATTCAATAATGGGAGGGGGGCTCCCATAAAATATTGACAACTAAATTGACAAAATTTTAACAATCCTTGAAGGATTTTAGTTAAAAATTGATACATGTTAGTGTTTTGACAAAATACTATGATTCATTGAATCGACAAACACGATTTAACAAAATTTGAATATATATTGTATTGACAGACGTTTCTCATTTTCATGAATAATTGAGGCTCTCGGTTTGCTTAAAATGGTATATTTCATGGACTTGAGCCAAATTTTTAAGTAAAATTCAAGTAAAAAAAAGTTGTAGATGTTTTTAATATCAATTTTTGAACAGTTATTTAAGTTCACCACCTGAGTGGTGTAAAAAGAGAAATTTCCTTATTAATTGAGAATCTCGTAAATTTAAACACCGAATTTCAGCATTCTGTACTTCAAAATTTGCTGAATCAAATTTTACAAATTCAATTTTTCCAAGTCACCGAAAGTCTTGTTACTCAATGTATTTTATTTCTTAGGTTATTGAAAATTATTTTGGTCCTAATTGCAACAGCGAGGAAAACCTTCCCGGAATCATAATTTTTCAGTCTAGAGTAAGGTTGCCAGATTGCCCGGTTTTATCAGAGTCTGCCCGGGTATTTTGTACAAAAGTTGACAACAGTCCGTTCCGGCCTGGTTGCCAGAATTTCATTGGAAAAATCCCGGATTTATTCTCTTTATTTGCGAAAGAAAACTTTCGGTTGTTATAAATATTCTATTTATGCGTCCAAATCGAAATTTTTTAAGCAAGTTTTATGAAAATAATTATGAAGAGTTTTTTAAAAGTCTACAGTACAATTTAAAAACTGTTGATGAAGAATTTTTTTTTTAGGTTTTTTTGTTGATTTGTGTTGAGTAACTCCTGGGTTTTGACCAAATTTGCCCGGATTTCACCAGAGTTTTTGGTCGTTTTGGAATCCAATGCCCGGGTTTTGCCAGGTTCAAGCTAAAATAGCCTGGATTTGTCCGGCCAGAGTACTTGCTGAAAAATTTCTTAGTCAGGAGCATGAAGGAGTTTTTTAGAACTCATGATGAATCACTCGTATGATAATAATTTACAACATTTGTTAGTTTGAAAAAAAATTAGCATTTTCCGGAAACATTCTAGATCCGTGCCGAATCTCGAAGAAATATTTCAGCACAAAAAAAACAAGAATAACAAATGCAAAAAAAAAGTTTGCGTGTGTTGACAAAAGCACAAAATAAATTGAGGAACACCGAAAGGCTATTGACGAAATTGGAGAAAGTGCATTCAATTATCATCGATTAGGATATCACTTTCGATTTTGATGCATTTCAGATCTTTAGCAAGATTATGAACTTTATTCCGTCCTGCAAAACCATAATTAACATGGAATAATTATATTGTACGAACCCAAGTTTAAAATGTTAAAAGTTTAACTAAGCGATGTAGACGTTTGTTAAAATTATTCAATCCAAAATAAAAATAATATTCCAGCAATAAAAATCCGAAACCTTGTCCATACATCATTGAATAAATATTTTCAAAAAACCATTTTACTGGAATATTTTTCCATTCATCGAAGAGGGGCCCCTATGATTCGATTTTTCTGCGTAGAAGAAAGTTTCTGTGGGGATGAGATGATAAATGAGATTATAAATAAAATTTGATTAAAAATAAAATAAAATACATAATAGTTGTACTCGGCAACACTGAAGATAAATAAAATAAAATAATTGTCTATGGCAACATTTGTTATTTTGGCAACACTAGGCAAAACCAACAAAACCAAGTCAGTCATTGATCTATTCTTGTGAGTGACAGGCTAAGTGAAACTCTGAATTGAGATTCATAAGAATCTTAAAATCACGACAGAATAAGGACAGAATGCGCAGATTGTCTAGGCTTCTGCTACGAATAATTTATTTCCCCCCGGAAGCACTGATTTTAAAGGCTGCTGCTACGAACAAAATTGTTACTGATTCGGTCACTGGAAAAAAGACGAAATGGCTAAAGAAGCGCCGATTTCTAAGGTTGCTGCTGCTGATTGTTTGTTATGATTTGGCTTTCCGGATGAAAAAGACGGAATGGCTTTCGAAGCGTAGATCTTTAGAACTGTTGCGGCTGATTGCTATGATTTGGGCATCAGGTGAAAAAAGACGGAATTGGCTTAGGAAGTGCAGATTTTTAAGGCTGCTTTTGCTGATTGTTTGCTTTCCGGCGGAAAAAGACAGAATGGCTCTGGACGCGCAGATTAACCCTCTAAAGCTGTTCGGGTCAATATGACCCGAAGCGCACATTTCAAACATCTTTATCATCATCCCAATATACTGATGAACTGGTAATTTTGACTGACCAAGTATGTTCTATGAAAATAATGATCAAATTAACGACAAAAAGTTAAAATTTGAGTTTTGAAAATCGGTTCGTTGAGAAATGAAATAAAGCTGAGCAAAGCCAAAATTGGATGTCATTTTTTAAAGTTATTATTTTTTTACCGGAAAATCTCAGATAGCGGTAAAAACTTTCATTGGACCCCAACATATCTATACATTTTCGCATAGATGAATTTTTGACAATTTCCAATATCAATGAAATACTTGAATACAGAAAAGCTCTCAGATGTTATGAGTATTTTAAAAATAAAATTGATTATTCGGACTTTTTACTTTCTGAAGCAGTTTCTGATAACCTGGTAATGTTGAGTAATAACCTACACAATGAATATAATATCATCAAAATCGTTTAACGTTTACAGCCAGGAGAACGAAATTAAAATACAACCTAAATTTCTCCGAATCGGATATTTAGCGAACGGCTTTGGAAGGTTAAGACTGTTGCTGCTGTTTGTTTGTTTTGGTTTGGCTTTCCGGGGAAAAAAAGGGAATTGGCTAAATGAGCGCAGATTTTTATGGCTGCTGCTGATTGTTTGTTATGACGGAATGGCTTTGGAAGCGCAGAGTTTTAAGTATGCTGTTGCTGATTGTCTGCTTCGATTTGGCCTTCCGATGAAAAAAAAAATGGAATTGGCTGAGGAAGCGCAGATTTTCAAGGCAGCTGTTGGTGGTTGTTTGTTTTGATTTGACCTTAAAGTGGAAAAAAACTAAAACTGATGCTACTGTTTTTATATTAAATTGGATTTTGAAGGCTACTGCTGCTGATTGTTTGTTTTGAATTAGCCTTCTGGTTGGGAAAGCTGATTCTAAGAATACTATCGAATTATTCCGGCTTTCGGCTTCCTATAAGTAGTACTAGTTTTTCAGCAAAAATGTCCTTGTCATGCTTACAGAAATATTTGAAAAAAAAAACAACTAGGTTCTCAAGTGACGAAAATATTTTAATTTTTGAGCACCGGAAAATAAACTCTTATGATCGTTAAATCATCTTGATCGATACTATAAGCACTGCAACATGATTTACATATTGTTCCTCAATTTTCACCATCATTAAACTTTGATTTCCACTATAGTCAGTTTTAAAATGTGTTTTCTCGTTAACTATTGACTCGGGACGAAAAGAGCATCGTTGATCGGGGCACGATGAGCATTTCCTTTCGTAGAATCGAGCAGTGATTTAATTTCAATGAAGTCAACTGCATTAAAGCGCAACAGCTTGACTAGTTTAAAACAGGCGATTGAGCTTATTGGTTAGGTGTCCGAGAGGTAATCAAAAGACTCGAGCTCGATTCCTGGCCGAGGACAATTTTTCTTTCATTTTTGTCAGATGAGCAAGATGAAGTAGAAAATTGTTATAAGTTCTATTATCACCGATTGCAATTTTTTCACTTTCTAGTTTCAGGGATGAACTATACAATAGGATAAAAATCCCATATAATATTTTTTTTATTTCGCTTGAATGTAAGTATGACGTGGCCCGGCATCATTTTGACCGAGAGCTCGAGTTTTTATGCCAATGACGGGAAAGCAAACGTATCATATTTTGTGCAATGCACATTTCAGAGCATTATCGGCACATAGTTAGCTCCCATTGGCATAAAAATTTTGCAACCTCATCCTTAGGTGTTGTCTTAAGTAATTCTGGTGTTTATTTAGTTTTTATCACTGACATAACTAGTCGAATTGCTATCAAAATGAAAAAATGAGTTCCCAAATTTATTTTTACTTTTATTAAAGCCTGTCAAACTGAAAATAATAAAACTGAAACGCATCAACACGTCCCTGCTTTGACCAAACTGTTTTGGTGGTATCATAATCTCCCGATGGACCCGAGACAGGTTTTTTGATGGACAGGTCTCAAAAAACTGCGGTTATGTTTTACCCAGCACCACCACTTCTGAATTAGGTATGATTTGGGGGGTTCCTCCTTTGGACCTGGGGGATCGGACGGGATCATATCTGGAAAACAAGTTACCCGGCTGGAAATGGGTGCACTTGGTCCGGGGCGGGTTTTGGTTTGATTGCACCGCGATTATTTAATAGTTTGGTGAATGTGGATTTTGTTTTTCCTCCACCCACCCACCATTATTGGCTTCTTCCTATTTTTCTGTTTGTTGTTTTGGTTTGTTTTGGTTTGTTTTGTGACTTAATACTTGTGGTCCGATGACGCGATCGAAAATTAGATTTAAGCGCTCTTGGTTTTATGGCATGGGATATTTGTTAGGATTGAACTATGAATCAGGTTTTGTTTGATCGGCTTACATAATGGGACCGGTATATTTAAGTTGGGTTTTTTTATGTTGGCACTCGAAAGGGTTGAGTAAACTTTCTCCGATGATGGGTTATGATCACTCAATCGATCATTATGGCAACGATGTTTATTATGAGTAAATTTTGGTTTATCGATTTTGGATGCATATTGAAAATGACATAAAAACTAAACTTTAACATAATGGACAGTTAATGGACGATTATCATCAATTTTTATTCTTGTCTTACCCAATGTATGTATCGAATAAATTATATCACGTACCTGAAACGAGAAAGAAAAATAGTGAACATTAGAAGGTGTCATATTTTTTAACGCTGTTATGAGTGAGCTTCTTAAAGTGACCAAAAGTTCTGAATACTAATTTGCTGAACGACATTCGCGAGGACCGAGTTTTTAATCGATTGATCTGGACTGGCGAACCGCGTGGCAAATGTAAACAATAACAGAGAATCGCAAGTGAGAGAGAACGTCAATCCGCTATACACTCTAGGGCGTTATAACCCAAAACCAAGTTGAAATGCCGCAAAATCGGATGATTTTGGCTCCCGACGAAAATAAGTTTGAGAGGGTTTTCCCAAACTTGAGAATAGACGTCATTCTCGCAACTTAATTTTGGGGCATGTCATACGGTGGGGATTTTTATTGGGATATTTTTATTTGATGACCCACTTATCAAAAGGGATTGGAAATATTTGAGAAATAACAATTTGTTTTTCATTAAATAATATTTGTTTTATTAAAAAAAACACTTTTACACAATTGTATAGGTACTGATCTCGGCAGTAATTTAAAGATCATTTCAAGAAAACCGAATATGATTCGTTGTCAAAGAACTTCATAACTGCCAGAAAACACAAAATGCTATTGCCATCCTAAACATTAGAACTGAAAATAAAAAATCGCATATACTTATCAAAATTAATTGTATCTTACCTTTACGATACACCAACCAGGAAGGACGGAACAGCCGAATTCATGTTTTGAAAAATGTTATACGGGAAATTTCCGGAGATTGGCACCATTTAAAATATGGCAAGAGTCGTCACAATTTTGGGGCCTTCCAGCGGTGTGTTAACCGGAGTTCCCGTCTTTAGTGAGTTATGTGAATGGCAAATCCGACTTTTGCCCCAGATTGCCATTGGCTTCTTTCGGGTTTTCAATGGAATCTTCTTTCTTCCTTCGCATCGCCGGAGCACAGGGCATTCAAAAATACCGGTCCTGAAGAAGGTTACATCCGATACAAATCCGTCTGAAAAACTTTGAATTAGAAGAATGAACGTGCGAGAACATTGCTTTTAAATCTACTTACCAAACTTTTTTCCGGTACGATCTCTGAATCGCTGGGAAAAACAAACAAACCTTTCTGAAAACAAAGGGAAATTTTTTTGGGGTGGTCAGTTCCAGCAACGAACTTTAGTTTTGGTGCATTGACAACAGCCCAAAATCAAGAAAGCAAGCTGAACTTGATTTTGCTGCCTTGGCAAAGTCAATTTTGGGTTGTTTTGATTCTGAGTGTAGGGCTCTTGAACTGTACATTAGTATTAGTTAGCTGTTGGGCAAACCAAAATGACAGCTGCCCAACAAACATCTTGTATGTGTGTGTAGCAAGAGCCATATTGTTATAGAATCGAAGAATAGTGAATTCGTAGTGTTCACTGAAATTTTTGCCAATTGAACAGATGGGAAATCATTATTGAAGTGTTGCTATTATGACGGATTAATAATCCAAGCATATATCAATCACTATTGTAACCTGATCTCTAAACAT
Organism: Uranotaenia lowii; assembly: GCF_029784155.1. Lineage (NCBI taxonomy): Eukaryota > Metazoa > Arthropoda > Insecta > Diptera > Culicidae > Uranotaenia > Uranotaenia lowii. The sequence goes on along the minus strand of NC_073693.1, from coordinate 295,985,284 downwards.
GACTTAACGAGAATAAGTTTGATTGTATTATCAGTTTTCGATACAAATAGTACTCCGTTTTATTAGACATCACAATAGAATTCATTAGATTTGCAGACTAAAAGAACCATTTTCAAACATTAAGATTTCTGGGGAATCTTATGTTGATAAGATAAAGCTGCTTACGATGGGAGTGACCCGATTAAGCCTTCTTCTTTCGTTCCGCACTTTCTCTCCATCTCAACGTTATTCATTCAAGAAGGTAATTCAATTATCTCTTCATTCGTCACCGGCCTTGATGGTTAACTAAATCGTCGTAACTCATCGCTCGGTCGTCGTCCCAAATCAGTTCAAGTTCTTCCAGTCGTTAACCGCATTCTTTTATCTCTGGATGATTTTTCAAGTCCAACCGCTTTCCGGATTTCCTCCAAGCTGCCTTCTAGCTAATCCAAAATCGGTAGCTGAAGTCCATTTCGCCAACTTCCAACTTATTCCGGAAGATGTAAAGTAGGTACCAGATCCATTCTGTTAGCAAATTTGCAGTCGGCAACGAAGCCGTTTCCAAGGGTGCCCTCTCGACCTCCAACGAGTTCCTCCCTGACGACCGAGCAAGAAAAAAAGATCACCCTACCAACAATTGTTGAGGATGAGGTTGTGGCTTTACTTTTCAACCTCCAGAGAGACCTCTCCTTCTTGGTCGGCTCAACGAAAGTTTTCCCCGAGCGGGCAGTAAGATAATTTACTGCCATAGATAAATCAAATTTATCCATTCTCGGTCGGAACGCTACACTTTTCTTTGCCAAGTGCATCCATAGCTGTAAGCCGTTTTGAGTTGCATCACTTTTTTTTGTGCTTTCGAACCATGAAGTCAAGAAATTTTGTGCGGATTCTTTGGCTAGAGGGAAAATGGGAATGGGCAGTGATGTCAAAATTGGGTTGAAATCTGCTTTCTTGTAAATTTTTGATAATAAAAAACAACCCTTTGGGTGTGATTTCCAGAAAAATATTTACTCCATTGACAAAAAAGCACAAAAAGGTGAAAAATTGCACAGAAACTAACTTCAAATTTTCACACGCCTTCTAATAACCTTTACTAAATTTGGAAAGATATATCATTGAGTAAATTGCACAATCCAAAATTTAACTCAAAATTATGATTCAAAATTCAAAAATATCAAATAGCAGAGATCAGACACACAATTCGAATTGGGAATCTCAATTGGGATATAAATTTTGAAATTTGTAGTAAGAAAGAACTAATGGCAAGCTTAAAAAATATTTATAAACTAAAATCCATTCAGAAATTTCCGTTTTGAATTAAACATCAAACGTACCGGGGGGTCAAATGTCATTTTTTGAAAGTCAAATGATAATTGCGCCTTAAATATTTATTTTTTCGCAATTTTAACTTCAGGCATGGCCGTAGGAACAGAGATTCTTTTCATGATTTGATTTTTGGCTTTCTGTCTTATTTTTTTAGTAAAATAATAATTTTCCGAACATGAAAAAAGAAAATTATTTTTTCATATTCAGATTAAAAGACCTTACACTTAATTCTTATGAAAAATGTAATGTCAGATTCATCATTCATATTTTGATTAGGATTCACTTTTCAGATTTAAAATAAATAATTAATACTACTTAATTTATCGGCCTTATTGGTGAAAAGTGATGTTCTTTAGAGTAAGAACATCTAAGATTTAAAAATTTTATATACAGATAAAAGATCAAGAGACCACAAACTTATGTATTTTTTTAATAATTGAATTTTAAAATTTCAAATTTTTAACCAATTTTTGTTTCTTCACAATTCAGCTGAAAATTAAAAAATTAAAAGTAGAATTTGAGTTTATCTCTTAAGTTTACAGTTCTATTTTAGGAAACAAACCTTATTCATCGGAACCAACTTTTTTCTTTCACTGGCCCTTTTGCTACATTTTAGAGCACAACGCCCCCCTGAGAGAATTTATGAAAAATCTTTAGAAGAAGGATAATTGCCATCGTCACAAAGCCATAAGCTTTTGGAATTTTACTGTTGTATAATCTGCTGCACATTTAAAATTTTTATAAAGTCAAGAGAAGACCGAAAATCCAGCGCTTTACTATTAATTGTAACACGACAAAACTCAAAATTTATTCAAAATCAAATTTCTTTGAGCCCAAAGGCTGAAATTCAAAAAAATATTTAAATTTTTCAGGACAAATACGTAAAGTTGAATACGAAAATAAAATATCTTGTGGAAACCACCTTTCTAAATTTTGGTGAACAACTGGTAACTAATAAAATTATTCTTAAAATATTTACTGTTAATTCGGCGAAATAGCATAAAAAGTATAATTCATAGTATTATTTCTTAATGAAATAAATTTCAAATTTTTATTTATAACAATTAAAGACTAAATTTAAATACTGTTTCTATCACGGGTCTAAAAATTTAACATAGATTCTAACAACTTAGTTCCGACAATTTAGTGGGAATCGAATAAGTTCTGATGCCAAATCATGAAAAATTGCCGAGTTCCACTTTCTTATCGATTGAATTAAAGATCAACAAATGAGATCTAAAAAAAAAAGTTGTTCTTGTAAGCATTCTTCTATTTCATTAAAAATAATCTATGACCAAACCTGTGACGCTTTCTGAATTGATTTTTTAAAGAAAATTTTTTTTTTCGTTTTCGTTGCTTACAAACTTAACTGACAAAACCAGATTAATATACAGATCGTATACGAAATCAGTCACAATAAAAAAAATTCCAGATGTTGAAATGAGCGAAAGAGCATTTTTGCGAGGAAAACTTATTAAGGTACACCAAACTTTACCTCGCATGCCCAAGGATGCCAAAAAAAATCTCCGTTTTCAAGAAAAAACTTTCTGACGTTCTGTCATTTTACCCAAAAATTCTGTGATAGATTTCTGTGATGATATTTCCATATACGCCAGGTTGGTCTCCTGTAGTAGAATGTTAATACATGGGCCCCGGAGAGGCGCAAGATGTGGGTTCAAGTCTCACCGGGAGACAAGGCGAATTTTTTTCGCATGTTTTTCAACATCAATTTTCCCTTTCTAGTCCCTGAAATTTCATCTAAGTTGGATTCATTTCTCTACAAAAAAATTTCCATAAACTTTTATTGAAAAGTCATGATAAAATGGGTCTTTTTTATAGTTTACTTCAGAAAAATCAATCGAATTTACCTATTTTGTCATATTTTTCCATATGAATATTGAAAAAAACCCAAAAAATCTTATGAAGTTAATAATCATAGATTTGAAAAAACGTACAAAATTTTTAAAATCTTTGGAATCTGTGAATATTTCGAGAATCCTGTGTTCTGTAACACAGATGCTGTGATGAAAATTTGCTCAAGATTCTGTGAAATTATAAATTTTTCTGCAGCTTTGGCAACCTTGCACATGCCCAGCATTATTTAATTATTTAGAAGAAGTAGAAGCGGGATAGAGATGGCACTATCTTTACCTATATGATGAAATAACTTTTCTATCCATATTTATCAATTTTTATTTCTAATACTCTTTCTTCAAGAATATACATTTTCACCGATATGCCGAAAACAAATTTTCAAAATTTATAAAACATACAATCTTTTTCTTTCTAATTTAAAAGAAGTTTTTCTGAAGGTGGCTGAAATTCAGTAAGCCTAATCGTAAAAAAACACAGTTTAATTGTTGGTCGTAAATCACCGAAAAATATGTTTAAATGAAGACCACAAAAAAGTTATCAAAGCAAAACAAATAAATTTTGAAACAAAATAACACTTATCCATAGCTATGTATATTTCTATGAATTTTTTGTTAAAATTGGCCCACTTATAACTGAGATATTTCAACTTGTATTTTTCAAATTGTTTTCGTACTTTTCCAACCCCGCCTTTAGACGGGGTATATCTGTAATCTCTCCTTCCTAACTTAGGATTTTTTTCTCAAATAATCAATCCATAATAGTGATAACTCTTTGACCTAACTGCCAACCATTTTAAGATAAAAAAAACACATTGACCAAGGATTTCTGAGGCTGCCAAATTTTTAGAAAACTAGCTGACCCGGTAAACTTCGTTTTACCTTCTAAAGTATAAATCGTCATAAATGTTTAATTTCATCTACACGTCCTTAACTGCATTGTGCTCGCCAATAGATTCTTATGGAAATCGGGACCCCCTATCATCAAAAGTGAGATCCTTGAAACTATTATACATACCATCTCTGACCCAAAAAACCCTCGGATACCAAATTTCACTTCATTCCGACCGATCATTCATACGTGATGTTATTACAAAGAAAATGCCTCCATTTTTATATATAAGAAGATGTGAAGAAGCGATAACTTTGTATGGGGACCCCCCTTTCATAAAAAGTGAGATTCTTGAAAGTATTATACAAACCATCTCTGACCCAAAAAACCCTCGGATACCAAATTTCACTTCATTCCGACCGACCATTCATACGTGATGTTATCACAAAGAAAACGCCTCCATTTTTATATATAAGAAGATGTGAAGAAGAGATAACTTTGTATGGGGACCCCCCTTTCATAAAAAGTGAGATTCTTGAAAGTATTATACAAACCATCTCTGACCCAAAAAACCCTCGGATACCAAATTTCACTTCATTCCGACCGACCATTCATACGTGATGTTATCACAAAGAAAACGCCTCCATTTTTATATATAAGAAGATGTGAAGAAGAGATAACTTTGTATGGGGACCCCCCTTTCATAAAAAGTGAGATTCTTGAAAGTATTATACAAACCATCTCTGACCCAAAAAACCCTCGGATACCAAATTTCACTTCATTCCGACCGACCATTCATACGTGATGTTATCACAAAGAAAACGCCTCCATTTTTATATATAAGATAAGTCCATTTTCAGCATTTTCATGCTTTTGAACTTCTCTTTGCTGTTAAATACTGTAAGTCAAATAGTTTTCAGTAATAAGGATTGACAGATTTACAATTTTTGATCATTTATCGAAAAATAAATTGTAAAATTAACTATTCGATGCGGTTTAATAACGCTTAATTTACCCCGTCTAAAGGCAGAGATCAGCACTAGAGAATTAATGGCTTAATGTAAAAGTATTTGGAAATAAATAATAAGTTTTTGTAGTAACAAAAATAGTAAGTTTCTAGTTTCTAATTCTAGTCATTAATGAATTGTTTTGAGTTAAAAAAATGGCCAGAATCAATCACGTCTATGAATCAGTTCTTTTTACGGCCCTGTCTTCAGGACTGATGTTTTTTTCAAAAAGCAAGTATTTTTCCATGAATTCTATTTAAAGTTTCGTTGATTTCGAAAATCGTATGTTGTATCGCTAGGGGTCAAATGACCTCAAACACTTTTTCCGCTACAACTTGCTTGAATATAAACCGATGTTTTACAAAATTTATTGTTTTGAAAAGCTTGTAACGTGACTCAAATATAATTTCCAGACAATATTCAGTTATTGGTTTTAAAATAGTTCAAAGACGATCTTTTTTAAATGTGCTAGATATAAACTTGAAAAAAAAAATCATTTAGTGCCGAAGTAAGCTGTAGTTGGAAAATTAAATGTAGTTTTTTTTTGTGGTAGAAAATTCGACTTAAAATTATTTTTTGAGGAAGTTTTTTCGGCTTGCAGTCTTGTTTTTAGCAAAAATGAAGTATTGATTTTCGTTTCCAACGTTTCAATTCTTTGTTGGATCTTCTTCAGGGACTGAAATATGTGGTTTTTAGTTAGTCCTTCTGATCATAGCCTTTGCTTTCTTATCGAAAAAATGCCGTTTTCTTATCGACTCCGCTGGTCGTGGTCGTGATTTTTGTTTTTCAAGGCTGTGTAAAAAATTCAAATGAATGATTTAAAAGATCACAAACCCACCAGCAGTTAGGATTTTTTATGTACTTTAAGGGAAAAATATTGTAGTTTATGAAATACACGAGAAAGTTTGAAAAAATCCATCTGAAAAATGTGTTTCGTGCACATAGTTCTTTGCACTCTCTCTTGCATGTTTTTAATTCCGTGCACTTTTGCACCTAATTCCGTGCACTCTGAACTTTGTTATGCATCTACAGTTTGTGTTGATTTAATAAATGCGATGACTTTCATGCTATAATAAACCTGGTAGTAAATCTGGTTACAGCCCCTCCCTATTAAATACTTTCGTAATTATGAATGACCCCGAAGAAAAATATAGTAAACAAAGTATTGCGGACTCAACTTTGCATTAAAGCTTTGCAACACAAGAAAGTAACGTTTTAACCGAAGAGTGCTGGCGTTTTATTTTTTCTTGGGATGTGTGCTGTAGGTATTTGACAGCATTGTGCGTAATTTCAATGTGTATACGATAGCATAAAATTATGTTGGATATAAATAATTTTTCGCTTAGACAAAAAAACTTTTTCAAGAAAATGCACGGAATTACCCACAGTTACGGTATACAGACATAAGGTGTAGTGATTAGTAAATAAAAAGATCTTCGAGAAAACATTAAGTTTCATTGAGATTCTGTATATGTTTGTTTAAATTCTAATAAAAAGTGCATCGACTAACTGCGTACCGATGATTGCGGAAAAAACCTTTTTGTCTTGTGTTTTATTTCGAATTTATAGCACAGTCTTCACTTTTCACTTATTCTGTTTTGATTAAAATTTAGCTGTTGTGTCTGTATAATGATGGTGTAGTTTTTTGTTTGTATTCTGGCAGTTCGCTTATTTTTCCGAGTAATTGGAAAATGTTTGTGTATGAAGAGTGAATGTTTTCAGTGCCTTTCTTAATGTTAACTGTGTTTATAGTTGTTTTGATGTAGCAGTTTTCCAATATCTTCAATTTTTCCTGGTTGTTTCCTAGACACTAGACAATCGGTTCTTTTTTGGCAAACATCTGTACGCAGTAAGTCGTAAGTTAAGAAACAACATGCATTTAAATTTTATTTTTTAAGTACTATAAATCCTAAAAAAAATGTAAACTGTTGATATGGATTTAGACCTTTAAGGAAACTCGAGCAAGGCTGGGTAAATCATCTGGTAATAATACAAAAATAGTAATAATTCAAAACGTATATTCCTGTTCAAGATGTCAGAACGGCACCACTGTCACCCACAAAAACAGCGCCCAATCGAGCAGAAAGCGACCAGTTTAGCACAATCTCGGACCGCAAATCTTTCTGGGCGGGCGCGGACAGTTAGCCACAGTTGTTCTCGTGTGCCTAGTCTTACTACTCTGCAAGTTGTTAATCCAACCCAGGCAACTCTTTGGCGGACAGACAGACAGACATACTTAGGAACAGATAGTCCAGAAGTCGGTCGGTCTCTGGTTGGATCTGAGCCAAGAAGTAGGTCAGGAACGGCACGAGACATCGTATCGGCTGGCGGCGGCCGTTATTGCTGAGAAAAAGTGGTTGGGTTCAAGAGAAGGATGACAGAGAAAGGAAAAAAAATCTAAGTCAAGTCGCCGTTACCGGGAACGACGAGCCTTCTAACCAGACCAGTAAGTAAGTAGTTGGTATCACATTATTATAGACCTGTGCCCGAGTACATATCGGAACAACATGATCCACCTGACATAGTTTCCGGAACAACAAGTAAAAGCGTTAGGTGACTGAGCTGAGCACCCTTCCCCGGTTTCTGGCTCCCAAGAAGTCCCAAGTGCCGGAGTAACTAAAAGAGGAGAAGAACACGGAACATCCCGCTGAATGGGACAAGACAGGCAATCTGTGGGTTGAGAGCCGTTTAACATCTGGACCTCTCCCAGCTGCCTTAGTAGTGGGCCAGCTACCACAGATTGATGATTTTACTAGCTGGCTTGGTAGATTTCATACCATACCATGAATTGAAAAAAAATATTTATAATTTTGAACTTACACACGTCATGTATATAACTGTAGAACTTAAAGTGGCGTTTTAACAGAAAAAAGCTGCTTACAGCAGCACTTTTAGACAATACTCTTTGTTTTATTTATCACAATTCTAAAGAAGTACATTTTTGTGATTGCTTTTTAGGGAGTCCTTAGTCGTATGGAGGTTTTTAAAAGCCAAAACTTTCCAACTCCCACCCCTAATATGGTTTTTTTTTATCAAAAAAGCTGACTGTGCAAAATTTTACTTTGATAGGAAAACTATAGCGCGACGCTCAAACGTCTAAAAATTGAAATTTTTTGATTCTTTTTAAATTCTCATAAAAAATAATTATTAATTTTGGCAACACTGTACAAAACTTAAAAATTATATGGATTAATCAATATAAACCAAGATTATACTTTTTTGAAGACATTAAGCGAACAAATTATTAACATTTTTGTGTATACTTTTCCATACAATTTATTGGGGATAAACTAAATATCAGAAATAAAACAAAAGTATCTGCAACTTTTTTCGCTTGGTTTTCTTTCAACTTAAAAAACCTTTCCTAAATTTATAAAAATGGAACAAGTTGTTTTAGTTAGAATTCTTAGCATTTCTAAATAATCATATGGATTTTTTTTAATTTTCTATAAGTTATTTTCCACAAGTTCTGACTGTTTTAAAAAAGAAATATTTTTTGAATATTGAAAAATGGTGGGAAATTATGGGCCACCAAATCCAAATGAACAAAAAAAAACATGCAAAGTATATGAGTCGATCCAAAACTGTAATTTCATAATTTATTACGTTATTTTAAAGTTATTTCAGATGATGAAATTAAAAGAGAGTTGTGTATGATCGAATAGTTTCGAAAACCTGGCTTGCGAACATTTTGGCTAAATTCCTTATAAAAGATGGACAAAATATTTTTCATAACTCTTCATTAAGCATAAGAAAACTTTACAGATAACAAAAACGTATTTTAACTTCTGAATGTGTATAATAACAGAAAAATATAAGTGGCCCAAGATACTCCACAAAATGTGGCCCACGATTCTCCACAAGCTATGATTTGCAAATTGGTTGCGTTTGTGTGACTTATTGATATGTCATAAAAAGTTCCTTTTCCACGTGAAAGAACATGACAAAACTAGGATCATAAGCGTATGAGCATATTTTTGTTATGAAATTTAGGTTCCCCATCGATGCAAATTACGGGTGCTTGTTTAATTATGTATGAAATTTTTTTAAAATTTTTTTAAACTCGATAAATAAAAGAAATATATGAAGCGTCATTTTTCAATAGAAAGTTTAAGATTTGTCCATACAAATTTCAAGATCTATGCGGGTCGCCTTAGAACAATGGTTTTCATAGTGGTCCTTACTGCCCCCTTTGAGCTACGTTACAACACAAATACGATGTTCAGGAAAAGTTCAGCTACAATAAATACTTTAAAAGCTATTCAAACTCTAAGAAAAAAAAATCGAAAAACATGCTGCGGGAAAAAGTCTGCAAGTCAGTTATCAAGTGCTCGAAAAAAATTCACTCGGTGCCTGAGAAAGCTGAAATTAGAAGCTAAATGTTGCAAACATGGAATTTTTTTTAATCATGGTCACAAAAATTGTGAAATAGTGGTATAAAACCGTACTTTTTTACTTATCATCCGCCAAAATTCTTCCAACCACAAAAGAATTTTTTTGAAAAGTTACATAATTAGAAAGTTGACGTTATTTTGTGACATTTTGGCGTCTTCAGATTAATAAAACACGAGACACAGAATTCTTGAAGGGTGTTAAAAAGTAGCTGTTTTTAGACCTTTTTACCAAACTGCATTTTCTGAGATTATTCTTAGATTATTAACATTTGACTTTGCACTGGATTTTGAGTATGTTAACGCAAGATTTATTCAATACAACTACATATATGCATGAGAAAGGTCCAGTTCTAGTGATAACGCTGATGACGAAATAAATTTCAAATCTTTCTTTTGTCACTTGAAGTTGAAACACCTCGAGGGGGGAATAGTAAAAAACAATCCAAATTTTCAATAAATTTCAACAAATTGGACAGATTTTCGCAAAACCACGTGATTAAGGATCGAAAATTTGAAAATAAAATCTCAAACACCAAAGGTTATACAATTCCCAACTTCAGCAGTTTGACTTTCGCTCTTTCACTTGTTTGAATTTCCAAAAATTTAATAATATTTTCTATAAAATTATTTAAAAATTCTCCCCTTCTAGATTTTGAGAAAAATCGAAGGGAGGTGACAATAGTAGAATTGGATGATAACACTTTTAAAATTATATTTAGAGAGATACAAATTTGGATGGGAGATTTTTCAATGTCATGGGAAGTGATCTTTGGATATTTTATCGCATTAATATGACAAATAATTGATCCCCAAAGATCATTGAATTTATTCCATAATTTTTTTCCTTCAATGTACATAAAGACCTCACAAGCTGATCTGTGATGCAAAATTTTGATTAAAAATAGTCAGTTGGCAAATATGGCATACGGCAAATTTGGTATAAATCTTGGCCACCCATGGTCTAAAGCAGGGGTGAGCAACCTTTTTAATCAACGGGCCAATTTTAATTCAAAATATTCTCGGCGGGCCGTACTTAAAAAAAAAACAGAGATAATAACTGTTAATTCGTTACAAATACAAATGTTTGGCTTTTTTTTTTAAATCGAACGAATTCATGGGTAATTTACTTGACACTATTCTAAAAGAAATTTGACATCATTTTTGTATGCAAACCGTACAATATCAGCTGAAATTGATCATGTCCACCACTAAATCAAAATCAGGGATGGTTGTCGTTTTGGAATACATTTTTTTTTCAATTAATTTGAACTACTCTGCAATCATTCGTTCTTCCAATCATAGACCACATTTGTATCATTTACATCACATTTTCGCTAAAAACGGAAATTTTTAAAGATCTTTCTACGATGCATAAAAACGTTTTTCTCGTTTCTATATAATAATATTTCTTGTTTAAACCGGAACGGTTCCTTCTATTTACTTCAACTCGAAATTTTTTCTGGAACTATGTATATCCAGTACATAACAGCAATAGCTTAATAAAGGGTGAAATTTTTTTTTTCATTTTGAAACCGTCTTTTCAGTGTTAGACGTTGAATCATTGTTCAAATTCACTAATCGAAATTTCGGTTTTCTGTGCGTATTTCCAAAAAGTCTTTCCACAGTTAAAATTTTCCTTCGAATCCCTGAATTTTTAGTAGAATAGGTGAGATTTTTTTAACATAAAATGATGATGATATTTGCTGAAATCCTGGGAATAACAATAATTTCACAGATTCCGAAGTAGTTTTTTTCCATGAGTTTACATTCTTCATTGTTTTATTTTAATTTAAACTTAAAAAAATATTATAAATTAAATTTTGTGCTTCTGGGATAGGATTTCTAACGCTAGTTTAAGAATATTTCTAGGAATTGTTATTTTCTAAGTGAAAACACTAAATTTTAAACGTTTGGTATAGCATCACAAAATATTTTCATAGATTTTTGAATCAAAAATTACAATTATGGGAATTATCATGAACACAGATTTTTTCCAGCAATTTTAATACTTGGTCATGTCGATATGAAATCTTCAATTGCTCAACCATGTTTATTATCAATACGAAGAAAGTCATATACGCTTAAATACGCAAAAGTATTCCATTTGTTAATGATTTAATTTTTGCTAGAATTTGATTACCGATGAAATAAGCGTGTTCGTACAATTTAATAAAATAATCATATTTTCAAAAAAAAATCTGCTGAGTTAATTTATCATACAACAACATGTGACAGAAATTTAATACAACTCATCATCATGTGCTGATCAGTAGTCCTCCGATTTTTTATTTGTATTCATCGACTTGGTATTGGTTATTGATTTTGAATAGGAAAACCTTGAAGGAATAGTTAGGAAAACTGTATTTTAAGTAAGAAAAATCCCCAATATAACGTTTCTGACTATAATGTTGCATTTGACCCTTTGAAAAAAAATTGAATACTTAAATTTTTGAAAAAAAGGCACAAATCTTAATGAGTGTGGGATAAATCGAAACAAAAACACGTGAATTGCATATTTAAACAAGTAATAGATGTAGGTATCAAAAAACTTTGGTATATTGACTGGTATTTTATGATAATTAACGATCTATCACAGGAAAAATTGGAAAAATTAATTCAATTTCAGAAAGGCTTCGCGGGCCGCACAATAGGGTCTCGAGGGCCGCAAGCGGCCCGCGTGCCGCGGGTTGCTCACCCCTGGTCTAAAGCATGGGTGACCAACATTTTCAACAGGCGGGTCAAGTTTTAGGAATTAGATTTGCTCGCGGCCCATACAACTATTTTTTTAATATTCTAGGAAAATAAGTAAATTGGGAGATAAACATTTCTGCATACGCTATAATTTTTTTTGCATATTCCCGGGTGACCTCAAGTTCAGATTCTTTAATTATTTAAGAAACTTTGTTCCATTCATTTCATCTTAAGCGCAATGCATCCTTAATTTAATTTCTGCAATTATTTATCGTTCTATTAATCTATTTATTTTCAAGGGATTTAAAACATTCATTATTTATCTCGTAAACGTCAAATAATGTGATGACACTAAACATTCAGTCAAATCCATGGAATCCAATTTAATAAAAAGTGCCACCCGTTTCAAAAGTTTTAAAGCTCACCGTTCTCCCTAAACAGCTATTACCGGTTTCATGTTAAAATTGAAAAAAAAAACTGATGAATAGAATTGTTGAAAAAATTGTACCTTCCATAAGTACTCGGCACTTAAAACATTTATTATTTAACGTACTTTGGTTAATGTTATAGATGAAATTGATTTTAAAAAGTATGGATCGAAGAATAATTGAATCTCAAAATTGATCGTTTGTTAATCATGCGTATTAATTTTTATATTTTCATTTAATAAGTGTTTCGGGAGGGCCTTCCTTAAACATAATAAAATTTATTTGGATTTTTAACTTTATTGCGCCTTTGTTATTAAATTCAAAATTTTGTAAAAAAAAATACTTTGATGTGTTTAAACCGGTTCCAGTTCAAATCTAGAAAAAATGTTAACTACCTGTAGTTCCACATAGTTTTTCATTATTGATATGCTTATGTTAATACAGAGCACGTTTAAAAATTCTAAGCCTTTTGAAGTTGGTTTAATTTTCATCATTATACCTTTTCTTGTTGAAGTTCAGAAAAAAAGAAACATGTTTGAAATATTTTTCGGAATAATTAACAAAAAGTTGTAAAATGTTGACGGAGGATCGATAAAACAAAATGTCAATTTACGAAGTTGCTAATAATGAAAATTTGCTTCGGTGAAATTTTTTCAGTGACAGTTACTTTTTAGTAAAATAGTATTACATGAAATCAAGAAAATTTCTTAGAATTTTAAATCGAACGAAGTTGATAAAAATTTAGGTTCTTTTTTTTCAACTACTATAAACCAAAAAAAAAAAACATTCAATTTTTAGAACAAAGTAATTTCAAATTGAGCATCACGGGCCACAAAAACAGCCGTGTACCAAATGTGGACCGCAGGCCATGTTTTGACCACCCATGGTCCAGAGTAAGGTTGCCAGATTGCCCGGTTTTCCCCAGGTTTGCAAAGATATTTAGGACAAAATTTTGGTACAGTCCAGCTCGGCCCGTTTTCCCGGATGTCATTGAAAAGTGCCAGGATTTTTTCCGAATTTATTTACTTTTTTGGCAAATTAAACAGAAAAAAACAAAATCTTTTTTATTTGACATCTTGAAGTGATCTGCCTTCTTAACATTATTGAATTTATCTAGGTCTATCTGATCCTTACAATTGTTTCAGCATTTTTTATAAAAATAATCAAGACGGGTTTTTTTAGAAGCCTAAAATACGATATAAAACCTGTCGATGTATATTGACAAGATTTTTTTTTTTCATTTTTATTTATTTCTGTAAAGTGCAAATTTGCACGGCTATTGCCAGGTTTTTGGTCTTGAATTTTGAAATCATATGCTCGGATTTTGCCAGGTTTTTAAATAAAATTGCCCTGATTTGCCTAGCCCGGATAGGGGCTTAAAAAATTCTGACAACCTTAGTCTAGTCTAGAGTATTTTTTTTACCAATTACTATTCCCAAGACTCAGGAAATATGGCAGACGGTTTCTCCGTCATTTCCGGGTTTCTGGTAAGTTAGACAATACAGATTTCAAAGCATATTGAAGAGTAAAAATGAAATTATCATTCGACATTACTCGGATCAAATCATTCGTATATATTGAAGAAAAGTTAACTGCATTTTAAACTGTTTTTTTCAGCAATCTACTGCAAACGGGCTTAGGGGAGATAAGGGCATAACGACCACATTAAGGAAAACGCTTATTTGACCGTAGAGAACAGCTATAATATGAGAAGAACATCATTATTTCGTGTTCAGACACTCAAATAGTTTATTGCCTAATTGGATGAAACTTGAAAAAGTAGATAAAAACGTTTAAAAATGCATTTTAAAAATTTTTGCCGAAAGCTGAAAACCAGTCACTGTAGGGGCATAATGAGAACCCCCCCTGGGGCAGTATAAGCACCATTACTCGAGGCACGATGAACGTTTTCTGCCGGGGAATCTAGCAGTGAATTCGACACCATGAAGTCAACTGAATAATAGAGCTACAGCTTGACTTGTTTCATCTGACGATTTGGCCTATTGGTAAGGTGTCGGAGAGGTAATCAGTAGACTCGAGTTCGATTCCTGTTCGAGGGGATTTTTTTTTTCATTTATCGTTCATTTATCAGCTGAAATAATAATGCGTGTCGTGCGTTTCTTGGTTGGAAATTTCATATTGATAGTAGTTCGCGTTTGCTTATCACGAGTAGTGTGCCAAATATTCGTTTCAATCATTGAAAGCCGAAAGCAACACAAGCTCAAAGCCGCGCAACACTTATTCCTGTCACAATAAAGCTTTTCGCCTTTCAAGCTCACATGAAGCCATCATTGCTGTCAGTCTTAACCAATTGAACGAATACTAACCCGGCTTTCAGTCCAATAGGAATGAAAGCTGGAAACCGCCTTTCAATTATCGATGACTGTGTGCGCTGTTCATATTCATATTCATTTGAAAGGCAGACATTCTCAGTCATGAAGGATTGGCTTGAAGGCTTGAATACAGCAACAACAACAAATCCTACTGTGTGTGGCGGTGTCAAGGATATGATGCGGTGTATGCCAATTCGATTGCACACAAGATTGTTTTGATGTGTGTTGCTTTCAGTGATTATCTTGGAATTAAGGATTGTTGGACCAGCCATAACTTTTTTGTTTTAAGTCCAATCGAGTTGCAGTCTTCAGGTGAAATGTTAGTCTTTATTGAAATTTTAATAAAACCTTCATAATCAAGCAATCGATTCGTAAAGACAAAAATGCATGATGAAAAACCAGTTTTTTATGCTTCTTTAGAACACTATGTCTCAGAATCCCTTTCACACTTGAGATTCAGTGCAACCCCTTCTTGTTGTCCGATTCTGCTCAAATTCGGCATATGGCCTTCTGATGACTCCTTTAAACCATCAAAGTCCTTTTTTGCAAGTATTTTGATTTTAAAGTAGGAATTTATTAAGACAAATTTGATAAATTAAACAAAAAATATCCTAAATTGTGATTTTTGTTAAGCATTAAATCGTGAATAGCAGTTCACACGTTGATACAAACCACACGTTTTGTTCAACAAAGTTTAAGTGCACAAAAATCCGCATCTTTTGATGGCATTGGAATCAAAAATATTCTACGTTTGGTACACATTTTGGTCAGTTGAATTCAAAATGTTTGGATCAAAAAATTTGTTTTCCTTGAAAATAGCTTGCTAGTTTTACATTTTGATACAAATTTGGTTCATTTTGTATTTTTTACGTGTAGTTTTTAACTCATACAAAATTAAAGAAATATAAAATATATAAATTTTTTGAAAATTTTTGGACCCAGAATTTATTTAAAATCAAATCTTTTGAAAGTGGACTTTTTTTAAAGATCGCGCTTGCGGAACCTCTAAACATGATTTTTTTTAGTCGGCCCCATACAAAAGTTTGTTCGGCACATCCTAATCTACCATTTGGAGGGTGAGCCCCCAGATTCCCAGAAGTTATGCAATTTTGGGACACCCTAATGTACAATTGTTATCTGTTTCATGTTCATACATACAATAATTAAAATTTCTTACATATTTCAACGGATGGAACGAAAAAGTTTTCATCCGTATTACTATGGTCTCACTGTTAACGTTCGGTTTAAAATTAAGATGGAATGTGGATAATGTTGGGTTCAAGCTAGTATGATATGTGGAAACTGTGGGTATTGTAAGAAATTTTGATTAATGTATGTATGAACATGAAACAGATAACAATTGTACATTTATAACAGACGAGCAGCAATCAATGGACTCTTGGCCGTTGGACTAAAACGAAATCGACAAAAAACAACAGACAGCAAAGTGAGTTACAACAGTACATTTCATAAATCATTAACAACGATCACAACAGTAATTTGTAATAAAACTTCTAGTTCCCTTGAAATAGACCAACAAAACTGGTCGAAACGTCGGGTATTTCAAAAACCACCGTTGTTTGATCTACTTTCAAGACTGAAAAAGCCAAAATAAAATTACCATATATCATTCCCGGTCGAAAACATAAACCTAACACTAGCCTAATTTTTGGTTATCTTTCGATTTGAATAGTAATGATTTTCAAACTTTGTCCTAAGTAGGCGACGGATTACGCGATTTCCTTCACAGCTATCATATAAAACATCTCGTAGTGCCTATTTGTTCGGAATATGGAAGAAAAAAAAATCAGGGAGCAAAAATTTCGTTCAAGGACCTGCAAAAATATTCATGAGCAAAAACATCAATCATTTTCAATTGAATATGACTGGAGTCTGGAGCGGCTTTCAAATGAATTTGAAAGGATTTTGACAGGAAATGAATACGAAAAAAACTCCTTTACTTAGAAAGATGCAAGTATGAAAGCTATTTAAAAGCTTTGACTTTGACAGTGAGGTTGCTGTCAGTTGAGTGAAGATTGAGCTTTGACTGTGAAAATTTTGAACACTGATCACGAGACGCCTCATTATTTCGTCTCTCGGCTTCGATCTCTGCCTAAATCACCACCCACCGTACCTACTCGGAGAGCAAACAAACACGTTTTGCAGGACGTGCTGCTTGTGTTTCTAGAAATTCAGGAATGATTTTACGTTTATAATTTTCATATTTTTGTGAAATCTCACATCGTGAATTGTTGCACCTCACTAGAATGAGATTAAATTTGCTTTCCAATCAATATACTATTCATTGGTCCAAACAAAGTAAAATCACTGAAAATCCGGGTACAACCTGACGGTGGACCACAAAAACAAATGAAATTTCAATTTAAAAAAAAAAAATCGCGCAAAGTAGCCAACTTTGAAAAATTCCAGTAAATTCAATTATTGTTGCATCAAAAATCTAAAGACAACAAAATGTTAGAATAAGAATAAAATTTGTTATCATATTTTTAAAAAACTCTTCCATCGCTCAAACAGTTTTTACTAGCAATCGAATGAAATGTAGGTTTTTCAGCTCACTTTTTTGATTTTTTTGTGACCATTTTATTAAAAAAAAATTTAAAAAAATATTTCTTGGTTCTATGATGTAGACATTAACTTCAGCTTTCATATGCGTAAGGCAAATATTTATTTCGACGTGAGATATATGAACCACAGCAGTTTTCCTGAGGCTTGTTTTTTTCGGATTTTTTTCTTTCATGCTTCATAACAAGAAAACTAGTAGCTTAAACTATATATAATGTTCTAATTATATTTTTCTGACATTACAAGGTTTCTATTGGTATAAGTTTTATATGAAATTAATTATTATTCAAACGACTTAGATAGATTTTACTTTTGGAGTGTCAAATTGACACTCTAAGTCGGAAAAGGAGTTTTTTTGTACAGACTTCCAGGGTTCGTCCATAAAAAAGTTAAAGATACAATATTCAAGAACTTTTGAAATCATTTGGGGTCCCCGAAGAAATTTTTGTTTTTGAAGCTTCTGAAAAAAGTTACAAGCCTTCAAACTTGCAATAGTGTCAAAATGACACTCTAATGCGGATGAGGGTTTAAAGCTTAGCTTGATTGACTACTCACATCCACCATTAATCATTGAATCCGAAATGCCTCATCATTAGATTTGAAAAGATTTTTTAATTCTGGTTCTGTACATGTTGCTGACTTTTTAAATTAAATGGATCTTACGAATATATCTTGATTAACATCATTTTTATTTATGCATTTCGAACACCATGATCGCAGGCGTGGCTCAGTAGAAATGATTCCACATCGCCAATGGTTGCTACTCCGTGATTGACCGAGGCCATCAGTTTTGTACAAAGGTCAAATGAATGGTACTTGGGATTAGTAGTTCATTCTCATTGTACAAAACTGATGCTCTCTCTTTGATCATCAATAACGGCGCCGGCCACGCCCTAGTAGTCAATAGATAGTTGGGAAAAATTTAGAAAGGGATGAAAGATATAACTTTGCGCTTTAGGACCGAGGTCACCTCTGCATCCTAGCAAATAATTTTTCTGGGATGGGGTGAAAGGATATGAGCAGGAGACACTTTTGACTAGTGTTAAGATCTAAATAAACTGTTATTTCTGTGGTTTCTAAAGGAATGTTAAATATTTATAATTCAAATGTATTGTGTTTCATGTTATTGTTATAATAAAAAAAAATTGTACTGAATATCTTCTTTCCCTGCTTGAAATTCCTTATTTGTTAACATTATTCAACCAATCCTTTTTTTTAATTGCATTTGTTTTCAAACGATTTTTTATATTTTAAATTATTTTTTTACAAAACACGAAAAACAAATTTGTTTAATCAATAAGGCCGGAACAAATTTCAAATCCTTCTTTTGTCACTCGAAGTTGCAACAGCGCGAGGGGGGGGGGGGGGGGAGGGGGGGTCAATCAAAAATATAAATAATGCGAAAAACAAATAAATTGGAAAAATTTGCACGGAAGATTGTATGCAACAAAATTGCATACTATATCGTTGCACAAAACCTATAAATCAAGTTTTTTTTTTATCGAATAATTCAATCAAATTAAGAAAACAGAAGGTGAAATAACTCCCACCTTCTTAAATTTGGTTTTTGAACTTTTGGTTTTTAATCTTTCAAATATTGTAATTTTTTATCAAAATTTACGTAAAATACTTCAAACTTTATTTATTTCCCTCTTTGGGTTTTTGGAAATTTCGAAGGGGGGGGAGACAAAAGAAGAAATTAATATTTGTTCCAGCCTTATTACTTTTTTGATAAATCATAATGCATAACATTTACCAATATACTCTAATGCGGATGAGGGTTTAAACTTAAAAAAATCCAATTGATGCGTAATTTGATTAGCAATATACGATTCAGATTTATCATCCCTGAAAATATAAGTTATATTTTTCCAAGATGTTTTTTTCTTTTTTATATTTGACCCACAGTCTCTGCCCAACCTTCGTAGTCACAGGCCCAAGCTAGACGACTTGTTGCACTGCGCTATGCACTTATGCTATAACCTCGGAAGGCTGCTTCCAGCAAATCTTCCTGAATCTCCCCGCGGAACGAACCAACTGTTAGAGGCCTAGTCTGGACTCTTCGGTCTTAGAAGTAGGTTATGTTGTGACCAGTAAAAGTGGACCACAGCGCCCGCAAAATAACCGATTTGATCTCGATGATCCGGTTCTTGTTCGGCATCCCGGGGTACTCTTCAGTTAGGATTCTCTGACTTCTCCCGAGTTTCCCCCCACCCAAAAGGAATGCTGCCTGCCAGAAGCCTTGAGTGATAAATCGTTTCCACACTGCACTGCACTGATTGGGATTGCACGAGCAGCAGCAGCGAATCGTTTAAATTTAAGTTAAGTAAAAGGTAGTCCGGTCCGGATGATTGCTGATGACATTTTGACTCCCGGGCACGGATTGAGTTGTGAGGTCGCTAATCATCGACCTTACAACTGCTATGGAATGACTGTAAGGGAAATGTAACGACAAGGAAAGGTTTCGTTTTGATTATGCTATTTGGCATAAATTATCGTTATGAAGCAGATCTTGATCCTCAAAAATGGGCTTTAAATTTGAGCTTTTAAGATTATCTTAAAATAGGACCTTTGAATAGAAGATGTCTTTGAATCCTAGGGGAACAGCATTTTTTGTAACAATTTTATCTGGTTTTTAGAGAGATTTTGACATATGAACTAGTTTTTAATGATAATTATAAATATATCGTAGGAAAAAGTGGAACAAAAAATTTAATTCGAGAAAAGCTTCGCGGGCCTGACAAAAAAATATTATTGAACATTTTCACCAGAAGCATTAATTGCTGGTATATTCTGAATGCATTTTCGGAATTTAATCGATATTATTCCTAAAACTATTTAGTCCTGTGGAATTACAAGAATTTTCGAAGAACTTCTTTCTAGTGAAAAAGTTGATGAAATGGATCAAAACTGGTAAAAATTGATCTTGAATGTGACAAATTGGCATTAAATTGAATTGAAGTCAATTGATTTTTTTTAATGTTGACTAAAGTTCACAAATTTTCTCAAAAGTAGCTCGAAACGATTGATGCAGGTTGTTACCACCACTACGTGATGAGAGAAATTCTTCAAGAACCGTTACCAACGACTGACTGATTCGCACATAATCTGTCATCCGGCCGACTTTAAGGAGATCAAGTCAACGAAAGGCAATAAATCGGAATAATAAACGACGCTCTGCTTGCATTCAAAATAGGGCACCTCATTGATTTTATGTGGTTTTAAACAGTGGATCTCAAAAATTCGTTTGTGTTTTTTTAACCAGTGACCCAAAAATAGAATGACATTAAAACACCGAATTTCATCTTAACTGGGATTCAATCAAAAACAAAACAGTTAACACATAAAAGTCCCTATTCCCCTTGGGATGTCCCTTTGCCACAGATAAAATCGGAGATGACGATCGCCAATTATCGGATCTCTTCAATTGGAGCTCGGGCGCTAACTTGAGGCTTTCTGGTTTTCCGGCAGTCTGGCTGGCACGAATGCGGGTTCTGGGAAATAAATCATTTCAGTCAACAGCCGACTCGAATCGAGTGGACTTTATGTACATGCGCCATCCGATAAAATTAGAATTTCCCCCCAGAAATGGTCAATAAAACAAACATTGAAATCGGAATGATCGAGCCGACTGAAGAAGAGAAACAATAAAAAAAGGAGATAAGCTGCGCATGAGTAACGGTTGAACGAAAATATGTTGGAGTTTAGTTTGCCTTCTTCTGGATGACTTTTCTTCAAGAACAAAAAAAATTGTTTTTGAAACAAGTTTAAATATTTTGTTCATTTCATGTAACACAATCAAAATATGGCCGTAGGAACGGGGGAGGGAGGATTTTTGGGGTTGAAAATGCCAAACGAAATGTTTTTAACATTTGAAATTTCTAATATGTTTTTGGTAAACAATCAAAATGAATCATGAGTAACAGTCTCGACTCCAAAACCTCGAAACCTAATCCCAGGTCCACAATTCTGCAACAGTTTTCCAAAAAAAAAATCTCACTTGTTGATAGTAATTGAGTCCCAAATATCGAATCCAAATAGCTTGCCAAGTTGTCCGGATTTGACAAGATTTTTTCACTCTAGTTGCAAAATCAAACAAAAATTCAAATTGAGTCCTTAGAATTATGTTTCTTGCGTCCAAAATATTTTTTTAAACAAACTCTGTCAAAATAATCACGAACGATTTCTTGGAAGCCTCAAATTTTAATCTAAATCGACTTATATGTTCGATAAAACAAAAACAGTTTTCAAGTGTTTTTCTTCTTGATTTAATTTAATTTATATTAATAGAATAATTCCGATGTTTGCCTGCATATTGGCCAGATTTTGAGGAACATTTTAAAACAATATGCCCGAACTTTGCAAGAATTAAGGATAAAATGGCCTGAATTCGCCCTGTTCGAATAGTTGCGGAAAAATATTGAGTAATTGAGTTTATTGTTCTTGATTTTCAGTTTGGGTCATCATTTGTATTGAATCCTGCATCGAATCTTGGTGTTGCATTTCAAACTAAAAAATAATAAATTTTTCATATTCGAAACTCAGAATTTCGAAATATTAAAGACAAAATTTCCAACCATTTTTAAGATTTCGATTTGAATTTTTATCTTATTTATATGCAGAATTGAAACATAAGAAAGTTTCATAAATTCATAATTGAATAATTTGAATAAATTTCATCTTTCACAATTTCATTGAAATTCACAAGTTCAATTACGAAAAAATAATTTAAAAAAAAAACATAGAGAAAACAATATATTCAGAATCAATTTTAGAGATTTCTGGTTAAAGGTTCTGATAAAAATTTCACTTCTTGGTTTTAAATTCATAAGAATTCTTAAAGGTGAAAACGAACGATTAATCCCTCGTTAAATCAAACAAACAACAAAAAAGAATTCCTATCTGGAATTGAGTTTCAGGTTTTGAATAAAAAAATAAAAAAATAAATAATAAGAATAAAAAAATATAATAAAAAAATTAAAAAAATTAAAAAAGTAAAAAAAAATAAAAAAACAAAAAAAAATAGTTAAAAAATAAAAAAAAATAATAAAAATATATAAAAAAAATTAACCAAATAAAAAAACATAAAAAAAAAACATTAATGTTCAAAATAACGAATTAAAATTAAAAATTCGTTTCCAGAATCAACTCAAATTTAACTATTTTAATCTATATTAAAATATAAATGTAAGAATTTCATTAAGGTTTCAAATTGAAGGAGATCGCAGTTAAATAACTTTGATACTTGATTAAAGATTGAAAATTTCATCAGTGTCAGTTTAGAAACACAAACCTGGTGAAAATCACATATCTATATATAATAAGATCTGGATTCATTTCAAAGAATTTGTTTTTTTTTGAAAATCCAGATCTAGATTTCAATTTGAAAACTTTATCCACAGGATCTGAATTATTAAATATAAAATTAGAAATGATAATTTTTGTTGATCAAAGAACTTGGGTAAAGCATCAGGTAAAATTTCAGCAAGAAATATTATTTAAAAAATTTTATGTTGCAGATTCTTCAAAACCAAAAGTTTAAACAAAAGTTTTCGTTTTTATTCGAGTTTACAAAAGTATTAAATAAGCCTCATTTAAACCGTCAACCTAATTTCTTACTTTTATTTCTGATTATTGGATACTTTTTCATCAATGCACAATGGGGAAAAGTGTATAAAGCAGGGAGAAATTCAATGTCTTTCCTCCTACACGAAACAAATCCACGAAAAAGTAATTTCCTTTTAGTGGAAAAGTCCAGATAGTCAGTTGGACGTAGTTTCAGACGCCCGTACGAGCTTACAAACGGAGTTATAGTGCCATTTTAACCCCTCATTTCCCTATATTTTTTAAAAAAACCCAGAAAAAAATATTTAGTCTTGAAAATTTTTTATACAAAAATAAACCTACCTTTTGCAATTTTTCTGAGAAATCCAACAAAGGCTCTTTGAGCTACCGCACGCTTTGAAAAATGGAGTAATAATTGTTTTTACCCTCAGTTCCCCTATATTTTTCAATAAATTTAGAAAAAAGCATGTTTGAACTTTCAAATTTTGAACAAAATGGATTTTATCTTGTGTCAATTTTTCGAGAAATCCAATGAAGGCTGTTTGAGCCATCGCATGCTTTGGAAAATGAAGTTATGGCCGTTTTTACCCTCAATTTCCCTGCGTTTTTCAATTATTTCAGTAAAAACATTTCCGGACTTGAACATTTTGAAACAAATGGGACGTAAATGCCTAAAAAGGTGATGCTTGCGGAATTGGAATTGGCTTGCTGAATCATTTTTTTTTTAATTTGATTTGGAAGTTTCTTCACTGTTTCATTTAAAAAATTGAAATTCAAAATAAACTCATTATATTGCTGTGAAGAATACAATTTTAAAACTAGTTTTCTATTATGCCTCATTTTGCATAGGCATCAAACATCATACCTCAAATTGAGGAAAGACATGAATATAATTTTTTTTTTATTTTAAATCCCCTAAATTTGTTAAATTATAGACCAAGGGGAATCACAATTTTAAGCCTTGAAGCGTTAATGTATTAATTTATAATTCATTTCAGATACTTTCAATTCTTAAAATGGTCTTATATATTTTTGCTTAAAATCTTATCCTATCTTATAATATGATCTGAAATGTTTTTTCTCGATACGATATTTCAGAAATGGATTATGCAAAAATGCAATCGTTTTACTTCTCCTGAATTGAGTTATCTTATTTTTAGATTTTAGAATAAATACATCAGAGTTTTAGATCGGAAATTCTCAGGGTAGGGAAACAAGTCTTTGTAACGATGGGTTTACTAAAAGCTAAAATTGAATTACAATTAGGGTCAAAACAAAACAAATATTGGCTTACATTTAAAGTTTTTTCCTGCGTACGAGATTACTTCCTTGATGACTAACAATTTATTTCTATCAGGTTCTAGTAAATTTACTTTTTTTTATTTATTAGAATTAACATTGAAGTACCTTATATCTCAAGAAACTTATGACAAGTAGGACTAGGCTGAACAACTTTCTCTCACAATTGATGTACTTCAGGATTCTGAAGCTACACAGATAAACATTCAGAATTTTGCTTTGCTACCGAAATTTGATCACTTACGGTTAGTACAGCGATTCAATTTGTCTGCCAATTCCTCTCGATTGAAGGGCACATGCAATCAACCTAAAGTCAAGTTTTACTTTTAGCACGAACTTTCTTTCTCTATCTTCACTACTTAAAAATCATAAGTCGAGATCGTTTTGAACTTTCCACTGAATTGCAATGCCCGTAATCGTTAAACAAAATCACAACAATAATCTTGAACAGCGTTATCACATACATATACAGATTTTTCTGTTATCATTCATTTTTTTTCTAATTTTTTGAACCAAGAATCTGTACACACAGATTATAGATTTTCAGGAATTCATACAGATTTTAAACAGATTTTCTATCCCCGGCAGTTTTCCACTGTTTACTATAACAGATTATGCTCGTGGTAAACAAAGTTTTTAATATTTAAGATCGCCGAATGTTCGAAAACATTTTTTTAAACAATATTCTCACAGGTATGTCCTACACCGGTTGCGAAATTTTGAAAAACAGACACGTATTCTGCTGTCCATAAGCTGCAAAATGAAGCTCGTTTCATGAAAATCTTATTTACCCATGCTTCAGAGGGCCAATCAAATGTATGAACTTTACCTATAAAAACCGAACCAGCTCAAACCTAATGAATAGAGCAGTTTGTTAAAAAATGTTTGCAAATTAAAGTAAGAAACCTCCTAACCACATGAATTATGGACGCAATTCTCAAATGTGCATCATTGGTTAGATTTGGGGAATAAGAAGTTGGCAAAAATAAAAAAAATCAAATCTAAATTTTACAAGATGTTATAAACGATGAAAGCTGCAAATTAAAGATTCTCTAATTGAACTAAAATTTAAAATTCATGTTTCAATGAGTTTATCATTCAATCCTACCTTTTTGAAGCATTCTGAATCTAAATGAGCGATACAGATTTTTGAGATTCAACACAGAGTAAAATGTTTATTTTATCATGAAAAAAAACAGACTTTTATGTGGCAATGCTGCTCGCATGTGTTCTTACCCAGCGTTGCCAAATAAAAAACTGTATTATTCAAAAAAATTTCCATCACCTTGAAAATTTGGAAAACTTAAATGTTTTTCCAAATAAAATTGATTTTAACTAGTTTTATAATGACAACTTATTCTATGTAGTAAAGGAAATAAATTCCTATTATTGCATTGGTGTACAATTTTCTCATTTGGTGAAAAACTGTAAGTATTCGTTTTCCCGAGTTTTTCTAATCTGGATCAATATAAACCAAATTTTCAAATTAGTATGTGTAGAGAGGAATGGGGATACTTGATCCCTTTCTCTTATTTTCATCATACCTGTTCGGATCAAGGCAGTAAATAAGTTACACTTATTTTGATAGCAAGTTGCTTCAAAGCTAAAATTTTTTATTTTTTATATATCTCTGATTTTCAGATGAGTCGTTTTGGGTCAAGCAGCGCATCCTAGTTGATTTTAATGTAAGATTAACTAGATCTGACTAAGTGTCGTGTCCTGTAATACGTCGTGTGTTTTGTGTCTAGTAAAAGTTCTTACGTGAGCACATATCATTTAAAATGAGATTTATTTTTGGTAGCAATCTTACCAAAATCTGTTAGAACAGATGACAATTTTTCACGACTTGCTGCTACAGAGATTAATGCCAAAATTCCCAACTGTAAAGGTTAAAGTTAAGGTAAAAATAACACTTAAATAAATCCTCTTGATTACCTACACTTTCATACAGGAAATATAACGGAATATAACCGGTTTTAAACTGGATTTTCTAATAAATCCGAGATTTGCCAAACTATTACCTAGTGAACACGTTTTTCCAAATTCACAGATTTTTCATAATGACATTCCGCTTTTGCAACATTCTAAACAACTTTGTACGAGAGCCTGGGACTCACATCTCATTTTTATCCAGCTTACGAGGGGCTTCGCCAACAATACCTTTTTGGAATAATTTAGCAGATGGTTGTCTTTTGCATTTTCTGACAACGTGTATTTTCAGGTTTTTATCCTGCAAAAGTTAGACCGATACATGAACTGGTAGATGAACTAGAAGCGTTTTGGAGGGACTAAAAATACGGAAAGTTTAAGTAGACTTGATCCTTTAATCAGGGTACCCTAAGCCTTGGCAAAAATTAAGCAAAACTCAAAGATTAAAGTCTTTTGACTTTTTCGGCCATATTAGTTTTCATTTTATAGTTTAAAATTGTCAGATAAAAAGAATTCTAAAAGTTTGCCTCTCACTCTATTTTCTCTGCATAACTAAAGGCGCAATTGTCAAATTTTTAGATAAAAGCACTTTTTTGCGGGCAATTGTTGGATAAATATTATTTATTGGATAAGTATTAATAATTTCGTGCTTAGCAATTAT
Organism: Uranotaenia lowii; assembly: GCF_029784155.1. Lineage (NCBI taxonomy): Eukaryota > Metazoa > Arthropoda > Insecta > Diptera > Culicidae > Uranotaenia > Uranotaenia lowii. Next base: position 295,958,386 of record NC_073693.1, on the reverse strand, counting down.
CAAATCCATCATGAGAAAATATATCGTTTTGGACTCTTGGGACTTACTTTCTTACTTTTTGGAAAAATTCGAGTTCAATATTACTTTGAATATATGACATGAAGAAGTTTATATTATTGTCTAACGATTGACATATTGGAATAAATATCTGTATCTAAAATTATTCGTATTCTTATAACATTTTGAAGTGATAAAGAAAAATCTTAAAGTCACATTTTGTTGGACTTATCAAGTGTGTTTGAACTCAAAAAAATAAATTTTATATTTTTTCTAGATAACAAGTTTGTTGTTTTGTTCTATTTTCTGGAACATTTGATTTATGCAAGACTTTTTACTCTGATAATATTTTATTATCAAATTTTCTGCGTAAGATAGATCAACTATCATAATCACCATTATTTCACGAAATTTGAGCATTCAAAAATTTGTGTGCCCTGAGATACAGAAATTCAACGAAAATTTGAATACAGTGAATCCCCGATTTTGTCATCGTTTTTGACCCGATTATGTCACTTTTTATAATTTAATGTAAAAATAATCAGATTCAATCCTTCTCTTTTTGGGATTAATTGATATCGAGTCAATGGACAACATTGTTATACAAAATGATAACATCGATAGCGACATATGAATGACACATAAAAGATGTCCGATTTTATAAAGGTGTTTTTATTCACATTTGAAGAATAATGAAGTTGGTAAGTACAATCAAAATAATAAATATAACGGCACAACAAACCATCGATATGATCAACAAGTTTTTTTGGGACCACAGGAGCCAAAGAGTTATAATTGTGTAATAACTTATTTAGAGAAAACACGCTATCAAATTGTTGTTTTATTCCAATTACTATATATTTTTCGAAAATTTGTATTTTACTTTATAAAATGATGTTTTTCAGCAGGTGAAGGTCGGATGAAGAAATATGGTTTTGATTAAATTTCGGTTTCACGTTCAAGATACTAATCAACGAAAATTTATTTCCTTATTTGAAATAGGATATTCAAGTTCCCTTTTTCCGTTCGCTCTAAGTCTATCATTCGCTGCAAGCTTAGTTCATCTTACTTATTCAAAGGTCAAATACAACAGTGAATCAAACTCTTAAAATATGAAAAAAATCAACAAACAAAGTTTGAAAAATGAATTATCGGTTGGCATTATAAACTTTAAATCGACCATTTTTACTTTTATACCCCTTTGGCTTTGAGAACCTCAATTGACCTTCCTTCAAATCAATTTCCCTGATACAAGAATATGAAGTCATTTATCGAGAAATCTAAAGCATAAGCCCAATCAATTATGATGTCTAATATCCGTACAGCTTTATTCGAAATAAGCAAAAGGAATGCTCCCCCAGTTGTCAGATATGATTTTTTATTGGAATTTGTTAACAACAATACATTTTCCAAACTTATTTTAATATCTTGTTTTATGATAAGGTCATTGGGATTTTAATCACCCTGGAGATCATTCATTTAACTTGATAATACCGGTCCAATCAAAGTGTTTAAAGAAACATAGCATCAAAATTTTATGATATTTCGAAAAATGAGATTTAACGCATTAATTATCAACAAATATCACACAACACAACACCCTACACTATATTAACTGACTCAGTAATGATATTTTCTGAATAGTTTTAACAGAACTTTAAAAATAGAGTATCTTTAAAAATTACCAGATTTTGTCCCTGTTCCCAATTTATCACTCTAAAATGCATCATGGGGGTGATAAAATCGGGATTCACTGTATTAGGATTTTTACCATGCAAACTTAGAAACTACGCAACTTCTGTTATTTAAATTTGACGGAGTGATTGTTGAAATATAAAACTAGCATTTCTGAAGTTTTTGAAAAGTCCTATCAATGATTGAAGTTGTAACGAGTTTAAGAGTGATGAAATACCAAAATTTTAGTCAGATGTAAAAGTGTGCAGTTAAGGTGTGCAGTTAGAAATAAAACAAAGCTAGATTTTTGAATTGGAATCCAAAGCGCAGAATGAATGTCACCGTATAATCTTGAAGATGTTTTAATTTGTGTAGAGGAGATCAAATTGAGATCTTATATTGAAATAAAAAAAAAACTTTTTATTATTCACTCCCAAATTTTGAATTTCATTTTTGTTTTATTCCAGTCTTATGAAGCATTTGAATTCTGATATTAAAGAAAGTTGTTAATATTAGTTTCTTTTCAAACTTTCAAGAATAATTTTTTGTTGTTGAGTATTTGAAAATGTTTTGAAGCAAATTGATTTAGTTCACTTCATAATGAAACCCAAAAACATCTTCAAATGTTATAATATCATTTCTAGAACTATTTGAACAATTATAATTATTGAAAACAAGTTTTCATTGGTGACAAAAAATCGTTATTTAGTGAACTCTATAGACAATTGTTTTGCAACGCTTTCATAATTTATTGAGTAGATATACATATAAAGGGGCTAGTTGGACAATCAGAAGTTTGAAATCAAAGAATTGATCAAAATGATTTGCATTTATCTGACAATTTGCTTTGTTCCGATAATTTGAATAATGCCATTCGCAATTATCTTCCTGTCAACTGAACACAATGCACTCAATCGCCACTCTGTAATGGACATGTCTTCGCTTCGTTTTGTGCGCTTGATTGATTAAGAGATAGCCACTACCTACTTAATTCCGACGATCACGCAGTTGCAATGCTAAATACACTTCCTTTCACACGATCGAACCAATTGTCCCGGGACCATTTGTGCAAACATATTATGCAAAACGGCGGCCCTTAGCCATTTGCAACACCTTTCCCAAAGATTTCGATTAGATCGGTTCCGTACTCGGTTTGCGTTATCATTCCGGGTGCGCGCGTTCCATTATGCACCTTCCTCTTGTCAAAGAGAGAAACGAAAAAAAAAAACACCAACTCATCATTCACACCTCACCTCTTCACCGGCTCCGGTGAATGGTCGTCGTCGTCACGAGCACGAAATCGGTGGCAAATTCGTGGGGGCACACGACCCACACCCCACGAGAGTCACGTCCTTCTGGGAAAATCACTGAGGAAAGGCATCAACAGCCAAATAACAAGATCGTCAAAGCTCACAGCTCTGAATGAACTATGATCGGCACTTTCGACGCCAAACGTGGGTCAATTTTGCGTCGTCGAGTCAATTCAAGTTGCCGGTTGAAGCTGCAAATTGTCTTCCTGTTTTTAAAGTCCATTATCTCTATAGTGTAGAAGGGTCGTTGTCGACGGATGGAATCAATCAGGTTTGAGATTCGCACGAGCTTTGGCGGTGGATTATGTGAAAAGTGAGCGTGAAATGAACGCCAGCTTGTTCAAGCCAAAGTTTTTATAGTAAACTCATGAGACAAATACTTGAAATAACGTAAACCTATGAAAATTTTATTACATAAAAAAATATTCAAAATTAACTTTGGGATATCAGTCTTCAGCGAAGAATAATCAAGATAGCAAATTTCACTTTGGAAGTCTTCAAATAATGTGATCGTATGGGATAGGTTGTATCAACCAGCCACCACATCTCATTACAACTTTTTAAACAAACTTAATCATACTGTAGTATATTTTGTTTTTTTTTTTTTATTTTTTTTTATTAAAACACTAAACGCAACTTGTTTGCAGAGCTCGGGAACTGACCAAGTAAAAAAGACCAAGATAGAAGAAGGATGATTTAAAGCCTTTACCTTCTTCCAGTGAGTAGCAAGGTTGCCGAAAACAAAATCTGTGATTTTGTGAAAAAAAAATCAGACTTTCTGTTATTTTATCCACAACTTCTGAGAAGATTTTCTGTGATGAAAAAAGCATTGATTTCATTTAAAGTCATAAGAAATTGTGTCTCTTTTACATATTACTTGAGAAAAATTAATAAGCAATAACAATCTTATCATGACTGTCCAATACAAAGTCAGAAATCCAAAATTGATGTTTACATAAAAGATATGAATTTTAGGAGTTCGTACAAAAAATATAAAAATCTGTGAAATATTTTTTTTTGAAATTTAGAGATTATTTAAAAATTTGCTAAAAATTCTGTAAAATTACTGATTTTTCTGTGATTCCGGCAAACTTGGTGGGAAGGGGGAATGTGCTTCTACACAATTTTGTTCAATGCCTCAAAACTTATCGTGCGTATTTAATGAAATTTGGCAAATAAGGATATTTAGATACGAACATTTTGTTCCATGATGATTTGAAACTTCCTTTTTTTTGTATGAGGAAATAGAAGGGAAATTTTTGTATAATCAGTGAACAGATTAGGAAAATAGATGGATATTTGGCTTGGGAGAGTCTGAGGGTACAAGAAATGTTTTCAATTTTATTCAATGCCCCTCCTTCCTTCCAGTGGAGCGATAAAAATGCGGTGAGATTTTTTACTGAGCTTTTGTTTTGAAATTCGCCGATGAATTTGCTACTGTCATTAATTTACGAAACGGAAGTACCAAATTGTGAGTGTTTTATAGATTCTTTGTAGTTTTCGAACAAAAAATAATTTTTCTATCAAATTCAATGTTTAAACCAGATTCAAGAAAAAAAGTGAATCTAAGTGTTTCTATGGTTTTTAAGTCCTTTTCTCCATTTTAGTCGCCACCCGTGGCGTAGAGGATAGCCATCAAGTCTTCAAAGCAAACGATCATGAGTTCGAATCCTGGTCACGGCATACATAGTGCACTTTCTGTGGGTTGATGGTGGTAGAAATTGTAAGATTCTAGCCATCATGCCCTCGAAAGATGTACGATTTAGTGTTAACACATTGCGGACCAAATACGAGATATCTCGTTTTTTAACTTATCGCTAGTGTGATACACTTGAACTTTACAATGAAAATTTGTTCTACGATATTAAACACAATATTTTCAGTAACTCAAACAAACAAAATTTGTAAAATTTGGTCCAAGGGCTTCTGAGATATATAATGCCGAATTTCGGTGCTTCCCAGCTTCGATTTATTCGCGGTCCTTAAAGGGTTAAATTATCGGACTCTCTTCGAGGAAACTTTAAGTTTCATTGAGATCCAATTTTTGATGGTGTTCGTTTCTTTGGGAAAGACTTGAAAGGGAGAAAGGACTTTCATCATAGGCATGACTCGAAAATTAACCAACCAAATGAAACGAAATTTGACAAGGAAAGGTATTTGGGTGCCAGAAATATTTATATGCTGATTCGAGACTCGTTCCTTATTTCTGTGGAGAGATAAAAAAAGAGGACGAATGCTGTTTTTCATCCATTCCGAAGATTAATCAAGCAAAGTGAACTTATGCATTTAAAGTTATTTAGCCATGGATGGAAAATGTTTTTAACATAGGTCGAGACTCTTTCCCACATTGAACGACATGAATTTGGGCATGACTTAAGAACCAATAAAGCAAATTAAACTGGGTATTTATTTCAGAAAATAATGATTAAAAACATACATATTTAAGATCAGGCCAATAGAAATAGAAAAAAACATTCGAGGCCCTCAGAGCCAAAGGTGTAGATACAGTTCCGTTAAAAAAAGAATGAATTCGCGTTAAGCAACGAACTCGCTTCAAACTTTGAGAAGCTTCCCTTTCTGTCTGGGTTGATCTTTTTTTATGAAATTTTCACAAATCTAGTTCAACTACCCAACTAACACTGCCCAAAATTTCAAAACTGTACTTTGAATGGAATAAAAGTTACAACTATTCTCGTGAAAATGAAAAATTTGAGATTGATTAACAAAGTTCGTTGTATTTTTGACAAAAGATGTAAAAATTTTTGGTCTAGTACCTGGCCGAGTTTCATCAAAATCGATTGATCCGATCAAAAATTGGATCGGTTTGAAAATTGGTTCATTACTGTCCAACAGGTGATTTCATTCATTTTTGACTGGGTGTTTGTATGGAAGATATCGTTATTTTTTATTGGAATTATTTAACCCCCTCTTCAAGTCCAGGAAAAGCAAGCAAGGTATTCTCTTGTACTACACACTCAAAACATTTAATTCTTAGTCATCAAATATGAGAGTTAAAGTAGTAACAATCTTGATTCAAAACACAGGTTGCTGAAACCACAGAAAAATCTATAAAATCACAGAATTTTGAATCAATTTTCAGACTAGTTCACAACTGACAATACAACCACAAAAACTATTTCGAGGTTCAAAAATTTGCTACAGTTTTTCCATATTTTCTCACTCATCAATAGAAATGCAGTTCTCCCATTAAAGTTAAAATGAGATTAAACTAGTTTCGAAGGAGCTGGTATAACATTATCAAAACTAAAATTGTATTTCTGTTTTCATATGCCCAGTTCTGTATCCAATTTTAGATTTCTGATTACAAGTTCGAAACATTGATAGAATCTAGATATGAAAAATACATTCAATTCTAAATTTTATTCATGATTTTCGGAATTCATATGCATTTCAATATTAAAATAATAATTTAGAAACCATCATGAGTTTTTGTTTCATATTCATAAATGAAGTTTTTCGACTTAATTCTTATGCAGAATTCAAACACAGCAAAATTTCAAAATGGCGATCAAGAATTAAAAAATCAAAATCATCATTTGAAATTCATATTTTACTTTAAAGTCATAAGCCATAAGTCATAATTTTTTTTCATTTTTAGTTGTTTTTATTTTATTTTTTTCTTTTTTTTTTACAACTAACTCATTTTACGACTTATCTACTGCCCAAAATTAAACCAAGTTCCAAAATGTCTTGTAAATGCATTCATATTGTTCTATCGACTTACTTCTTTTTGTTAAACATACAAATTGGGATATTTGTTATCATTTATGTTATAATTGAAGTTGTAAATGAAGATTTTAACCCAAAGTATCAGAATTTTTATTATTGATTTTCAATTGAGGGCTCTGAAACCGATTTCTCTTCTTTGCTCATATTTAAAATTCTTTCTGTTATTTAGATTAAGATATCGTTTTTTGCACATTACCGAAATTGTATAAAAATTCGGAAATATATTGAAAATTAATATTTTGAGCTAAGGTTTGGGTTTTAGATTCGGAATAAATGTTCAAAGTTCAGATACAAATTCAGCTCGTAAATGAGTTGAACATTCAAGATTTAAAATATCAAGATTGATTTTTCGTGCAAATCACTAGAGATCACAAGTTTACAATTTCTATTGATTCAATTTCAAAGTTTAGAATTTTTGATTAGTCATTTTAAATTAAGGTTGCCCGTTTGCCCTGTTCCATTCGGATATTTTGTCCGGAAATTTAATGCAAAATTTAGGAAAAGTCCAGCCCTGCCCGGTCTCCCGGATTTCATTGTGTTGAAAAAATTTATAATTTATGCCTTCAAAACGAAATTTTTTAATCAAGTTTTGCAAAAATAATCATGACAGATATTTTGGAGGCCTTAAATACGAATTAAAATGTGTCGAGGAGTTTTGACGAAAAATCATTGTTTCCAACTGTTTTTCTTGATTGTTGTGAAAACATTTCTGAGTTTTGGCGAAATATGACCGGATACTGCCCGGATTTTTTATCGTCAATTTAGAAATCAAATGCCCGGATTTTGTCAGGTTTTCATATAAAATTGTTTGGATTTGTCCGGCCCGGATACGTGCTGCAAAAATTCTGGCAACCTTATTTTATATACGCAAGTCAGCTGAAAAAAACAAAAATGAAATTTGAGCATATTTTGCAAATATTTATTAATGAATAAAACTGATTTCAAAAACAAAATCATCTACTGGATTTTAGTTATGGCAATATTATGAATAAAAATACCTGACTAGGAAACATCTTATTTCCGCGTAAAATATTGCAGGGCTTTTAATTTTTATTAGTTTTGCAGTTTTTTCAAGAGCCAAATTTACAACTAAAATCATTAATTTGGATCGAGTTTGTAACAACCAGATTTGAACAGTTAAATTTTCATCTCTTATTTTTACTTTTGAAGCTTTAGTTTACTATCATTGATCATCACAATCTTTGAATTTTTTCAAGATTCTGGAAGATTTAGGTTATTTGATTTGAGCATAGAATAAGATTATTTAAAAATATTTTTTTTATAGGAATTTAACCCATTTATGATTAACGTCATTCTTTCTCGAATTTTTTTTTTTATATATTTAACGTTTTCGTAAGTTATGATATTACACTTAAATGAAATAAACTTAATCTAGCAGACACTGGAGAAAATTCAAATATTTTAATCATCGGTGAAAGTAATTTCCCCTTTTAGTTATTAAAAACTTCATTAAACGAATTGAGTTTACCGTTTTATTTATTTAAGGATGTATTTTCTGAAGTCACTTGTTTATTCTAAAAACCTTTCAAGTAAAAAATCTTTGAAATGAATAGTTAAATACTATCAATTTATTTTTTAAAACATTGGTAGAGCAAAAAATTCAAAGAAAAAAATCAGTCAACTCCCTCTCCCCTGGATGTACCAGCAATTACCATTATACCACGCTAACCTCTCGACGATCAAGACTTGTTTGGTTCTAAACTTAAACAAAATAGTTATAAATGTAATCAATGTTCCTCAGATTATAAATTTGAGCTATTCCTAAGATTGATATCCGTGTTTCGTTAACCCATCATTTCATGAAATCACAAATGGACAACAGATAATTTAAAGAAAAAGGGAAAAATTGTATTTCAGTTGAATTTTAATTTTAATTTTAATTTTATTTTCAAGATGTATCAAGATTTACAATTCCAGAACTTAAAAAAAAATTCACAATTTATTTTAAGGCTTCTGCTACCTTCTAGGAAATATCATTAGAACCTATTGTAAAGTAGTCACTGCGCCATGAATTTTCTTGATTTTTTTTCCAAAAATTACGCATTTTGAAATTTTACTTCAAGGTTTCTTATCAAAAGATTTGATTAGATTTGATTTTTTTTTTATTGAAAATATTCAATACTTAGAAAATGATGGATTTTGATTTGATTTCAGAGCACTTATCCATTAATTTGGGTCCACAGCTTGCGCTGAAAATGAACTTTTATTTTCATTCGATGAAAGTTGGGAAGTGAGTTCTCTTTTTTATGCTCTTCATGTACAAAAAATATGAAAAAAGTTGAGGGATTTAATAAAAAAAAGTTTATCGTGTTTTCGACAAAAGTGAGGATGAGTCAAAAATCAAAACTGTTCATAGACATGAAAACTTTATGTTTTTTTTTTTTTTTGTTTAAGTGATTTAGTGGGATGTACGTAAATAAAATCAACTTACGATATCAACAAGCTTTTTAGTTTCCAAATTGAGCTATTTTCCATATTTTTTATTGAAAAACTTTTTTACCCAATCGTTTCTTCGAAACTTTTAAACGAAAATGACTTGACCACAGCAGTGAAGAAATTCACATCCATCAATAGTGGCTGAGTGGCGTCACTTTCAATTTCCTGGATTTCACGTTGAAAAAGTGAAGGAACGATCGTTTCCGGCCGGCAATAATGGTCAGATAGGCTGGCCCAAAGAAAGACATCTCAATTCTTTTTCGCCAAGTCATTCTCTCAGCCAAAGAAGAAGTAGACGAAAAAAAAAAACAAAAAACCTCATCTTGGACTGTGTTCCTCTGGCATCATTGATCAATCGGCAGAAAAGGGGGAGGTGAAACATCCAAAAAAAACCAACACCAGACCCCATTGCGCAAGATTTTTGACGCAAAGCTTTGGCGAGAAATCGACAGTCGCCGCGCGATGCTGCTCATTGATGATCGCTGGCTGATTTCACTCAAACACCGACAAAAGCCAGCAGATTGGCCGAAAGATTGAGGGCCTGTCATCTCGGCTGACAAATTCGGTGACTGGTCTGTACGATTTTCGACACTTGTAGAACATCACTCGAGGCGGGCTTCTCCCAATTGTTCATCCCCTATTCGATCGTCATCATGGCGGCAATAAATCATCAGCTGTTGCTGGCTTTGAAGCAACAACTTTTACCTTCACTTCGATGTCTGCGAAATTAATTTCGATTTCGATTATTTGCGGCTCGTCCCACTCCAGTCAGGATTGGTCGATTTTCTGCACGTCAAAAATTTCATTGTCACATGGTGAGACAAAAGAGGGGTGCATACATTTTGAGACCTATTTTGGGAAGAATTTACAGGTGTATTTGATAGTGGCGATATAACTTGTTCAGTTCTTATTTTTTTTTTTGGCATCGCAAAACAAAAGAAAATGAATTATCTTTAAATTTTTGTTTGATTCGTTTTTCAAGAAATTTAACAGAACTGATTTGATCACAAGAATCAAAATTACAGATAGAAAATAAAGAATTCACTGTTTGTAGGGACAAATTTGAATTCTCAATATATTGCAAACCAAGCCAATAATATGTGAATAAGTAATAAATGACTAAAAAACTAATTACATAAACTTTATATTTCGAGATTAAAAATAAGTCCGATTGAAAATTTCACTCGTCTAGGAACTTGGCGTTGAGTTTTGTATAAAGATTCTGAGAATGGCATTAGAAGACCATTTGTCCTAGGAAAAGCAATAATAAATCATGTAAAACGGTATATCCATAATTTGAAAGTTTGATTTCATTAAAGAAATAATAATCAGAAAAAGTAGAATTAAATATTTACAAATTCAAAACTTTCAAGAATTGAAATTTATTGATCAGAATAATTTAGGCCGGAACAGATAAAAATTTCTTCTTTTGTCATCCCCCCACCCCTTCGAAATTTCCGAAAAACCCGAAGAGGGGAGTGAATAAAGTTTGATGTACTTTCTAGGAATTTCGGGAAATTTATCAAATATCCGAAAGATCACAAGAGCAATAAACAAATGGTGAAGGATGGGACTATGATTGTTTTTTTTTTTTTTTTAATTTTCCGATAAAAAATTGCTTGATTTGTGGTTGTTGTGCAATAATGAAGTGTGCAATTTAATTGCATATAAGCTTTCATGCAATTTATTCCATTTTATTAGTTTATTTTGCATTATTTTTAATTGACACTCCCCTCCCCCTTTGCGATGTTCCAGCTCCGAGTGACAAACGAAGGATTCGAAATTTGTTCCGGCCAAACTTCTTTATGTTAAATCTTATCGAAATGAAGTCTTTGAATGAAGGTTCAACAACATTTGGTAGTCTTTTTTAGAAATTTCTATGTAAATAAAACTTGAATAAAGCATTGTGCAAGGAACCATCCTGATAAGTGGGAAAATCTCCAAAAGAGATTTTTATTAGATGGGGATGAGAAAGATAAAAAAAACCATTTTATCATTTGAAGATAAAAAAATATATGGCCAATTCAGGTCTTTTCAAGCTTCCTAAAAAATTGTGGGTGAATAAAACGTTTTTTGTGATACGATGACTAAACATTCAAGGGAAACTATTTTGAATGTCTATTAATAAAAATTTCATAACTATAAGGTTTCCAATAATATGAAAATGATTAACACAGTGAATGATCTCAATAAAAACTTTAAAAAGACAAACAAAACTTACATGGTCAAATTTTGTATAGTGATTAATATAAAGCTTCTAAAATTTTGAAAAGTCAAACGACTCATTTGGATTTATATTTTATGTGATACCGATCAAGGCCGGGTAAAATCAGCTAGTCTTCTATATATCTATATAAAAATAAATGGTTTTGTTCCCAATAGACTCTGAAACTACTGAACCAATCAATGTGTATATAAGTAGGGGAGAGTGGGGATACTTGATCCCCTTTTCTTATTTTCACCATATCTTTTTGGAAAAATTCAGCAACTCACCGTCTTCGCCATTTTCTGACAGCTTGTAACTTCAAGTTTCTATGCTCCAAAAATTAGAACGATACTTGAACCCGTTGATGAACTAGAAGCATTTTCGTGGGAGTAAAAAAATTGCAATTTTTCTGAAGTTAGGGGAGACTTGATCCCCTATTGAAGGAGACTTGATCTTTTATTCAGGAAGCCCTGATCCTTGTATAAAAATCAAACAAAACCCCAAGATAGAATGTCAATTGACTATTTTGGTCATGTTTGTTCTCATTTCACAATTTATAGCAGACATAAGAAGGAAATTCTATAACTTTGTCTCAACGCTGATAACATTGCATACTTAGAGGCGCTATTTTTTATAAACAAGAGAAAATTAATTATTTTTGCTCATTTCTTCAGACAATTGTTTGATAAATATTAGTTTTTGGATAAATATTAGTAATTTCGTAATCAGCAATCATAACGATCAATTCAGAAGAAGAATATGCCGTTTGGAAGGGGGATCAATTGTACCCAACTCTAGGGGATCAATTGTACCCATGAACAACATTTTAGAAAACTTTTTCTGAAAAAAGTTGAGAGTTTTCCATTGCTTTGAAAATATGGCATTATGAAGTTCATTTTACGCTCGAACGATTGATACATTGGAACAAATATTTTTTTCATAATTTTCTCATGTAAGGAACATTTAAAGTGTTGAAAAAAGATCTTCAAGTTACATTTTGTGAAATTTTTCAAACAAAGTTCAATTACTCAAACAATTATTTTGTTAAAATTTTTTAAACTACAAGCATTGTTATTTTGCTCATTTTGGCACATTTTTCTAGAACATTTGATCTTTGTAAGACATTCCAGTTTCGAGATATAGCTAAGGAATCAAGTATCCCCAGGGATCAAGTATCCTCATTCTCCCCTATATAAGGGTTTTTGGGGCGGAGATAGTTTCTTAAATACTTTCAAACGACTCCGGCTCTTAGGAAGGGGGTTCCCATACAAAAATAATAAAATATGACATAATTCGAAAAATTTTCAGAAACAACTAAACCGATTAACGTGAAACTTGATATGTAGCCGTTTTCAAGACTGGGAATGGTTTACAAAATACCTTCAAATCCCTTAGAATCCAAAAGGGGGGGGGGGGGGGGAAGGAGGGGTTTTTTATACAAAATAACAAAAAATTTACACAATTTGAACCATTTTCGTAAACTACTCAACCGATCAACGTAAAATTTGATGTGTAGCCATTTACGAAACTGGGAGTGGTTTCTATAATACTTTAAAACCCCTACAAATCCAAAAAAGGGGGCTCCCTTACAAAATTAACAATAATTTGTCACAACTCGAACAATTACCAGAAACTACTGAACCGATCAACGTGAAATTTGTTGTGTAGCCATTTTTGAGACCAGGTATGGACTCTATAATACTTTCAAATCCCGGAGAATCCTAAAAAAAGGGTTCCATAGACAATTACCAGAAATATTACACAATTCGAAATTTTTTTCGGAAATTTCTGAACCGATCAACGTGAAATTTTGTCTGTAGTCGTTTTCCAGACCGAGAATAGTTTTTATAATAGTTTCAAACCGCCCCAAATCCAAAAAGGGGAGCTCTCATACAAAAATAAAAAAAAAGAGACAAAATTCAAACAATTCTGGAAGCATATTATTAACAAAAACAATGTCTGAATGTTTATGTGTTTAGTGTCTAAGTTTATAGTAGTAGTGTTTTGTAGATTCCTTCAATTTCTCTTAAGGGTGGCTCCTTCAACCTTCAAACTATAAAGTTGTGTTTACACTCAAAACAATCTAGAAGCTGAGACGCCGCTTTAAATAATGTTGAAGTTTAATTCAAAAGGAAGTATATTTGAATTATAATAATTTTAATGTCCAAATTTTTCCCGTGGAAGAGGTAGCAGAGCACACCGGGCCAGCTAGTTAACCAAGAAAAACAACAATCATCATCAATTAACATTAGAAAAACGAAGAAATATTTTCAACGAAGATCATTTAGTGAAAAAAAAACAACTGAGCATTTCGGGTTCTATGATTTTCTTGAGTAACAATTTAAGCTTTATTATGGTCAGCAAAACATCGTTATGACTATAGTAATAAATTTCATAAAAGGCTAAAGCGCATTCTTTACATCATCAGAACTCTAATAGACCCCTAGAATCACTCTAATACAGCTGAAATATGGCATTTTGGCCATGCTCTAGGAACGTCATCATGACGAATATACAGTGTCGGACAATAGAAAAGGACCGCTCTAATGCTAAATATTCAAATCACCTTTAAACTGCCAATTCAAATATAATAATATGCGACACCTAGCGGCAAGCACTTCTTGTAGTATGCTAACTTTGTATACTGCACGTTTGTTGCAATCAAAGCAACCCGTTTGTTCTATTCGACCAGAAAGCTGTCAGAGGGTGAAAAAAGTCGCGTCATAAAATAAGACCAGCTCATCGGTTCGGCTGTTCCGGCATTTTCAGTGCTCTAGATTTGAAGAAAAGGTGTTGTTTTCGGTGTTGTTTGTCCATTTTCGTGTCCTGGTAAGTATTTCCCATAAAATTAATCATGTAAATCATGAAAACAAACAAAAAATAAAGATTTCCTTCCTCCTACTCTGTTTTCAGCGAAAAAGCGATGGGTCTGGCACAGCACTGCACGGAGGCCCTGCGAGCGATCATCCGGAATCTGTACAAGGCTGGCAAAAGCCAACGCGAGATTGCCGACTACTTAGGCAGGTTGAAAACTTTCGTTTTCAACGCGCTTCACAGCACCGGCAAACGGGAACTGACCGGCCGCCCCGCAAAACGACGCAATCAAGCGGGCCTCGCAAAAGGACCCTTTCAAAGCGTCCAAGCAGATCAGAGACGAGGTGAACTTATCTGTGAGTTCCCGGACGGTTCAGCGACGGTTGGCGGAGACGGGACTAGGAGGAAAAAGTCTCCGGAAGGTGCCGATGCTGACGCCGAAGCACTTGAAGGCGCGGCTGAAGTATGCGAAGAACCACTTCGATTGGGTCGGTCCGGAAATGGAGAAACTATGGAGAAATGTGCTGTGGTCGGATGAGACCAAATTGAACCTCATCGGCTCGGACAGAGAGAGTTGGGTCCATCGCCCACTCGGCTGTGCGTATATGCCCCAGTATACAAATAGAACATTCAAACATGGAGGAGGTAGCATCATGGTGTGGGGGTGCTTTTCTTGGTACGGAGTGGGTCCCTGTGGGATTATGGACCAGCATCTCTACGCCCAGATACTTCGGGAAGTAATGCTGCCACACGCCGAGTGGGAGATGCCCCTAAAGTGACAGTTCCAGCAGGACAACGACCCCAAACATACCGCTAAAACGGTTAAAAAGTGGTTCCAGAATGATAAGGTAGACGTTATGGAGTGGCCAGCACAGTCCCCTGATCTCAATCCCATAGAGAACCTATGGGAAATAGTTAAACGTAAGGTGTACACCGAAAAATAAAAACACAAGCAGCAGCTGTGGGAGAGAATCCAGGCGGTGTGGTACGCTATCCCGGTGAGAACGTGCCAAAAGCTGGTGGAATCGATGCCGAACCGGGTGCGAGAAGTGATGCATAATAAGAGTTATAACACCAAGTACTAACCCTGCAAATCGATCACGGTATGAATTTCCTTTTTTTTTAAATTTTTTTTACCATGACTTCTTAAGCGATCCTATTTTATGTCGCGTTATTTTAGTCAGTAAGTATGCTTAAAACACATTTTTAAATAAAGGACAATTGTTTTAACTACGTATGATTTTAATTTCTTCGAAGAATGGAATTTACAATTTGTAAATGGTTTGATGCATTTAATGGAATTTTTTTTCTCAAAGTTTTGTCACTTTCTGGTTTGGATTGAGCTGTGGTCCTATTCTATTGTCCGACACTGTATTATGCTTCGATAAAATCATATTTCAGTAAAATGATGGTCACCAAAGCTAAAATAAAGCTTTCATAAAAGTTTTATTAGAGCCATATCAATAGCTAAAATTTTGACGTTTCTCTCTTAAACCAACCGATTACACGTGTAGGATGAGTTTTTCTTTTCTGAATTGTGATTCATGAGTACAGTGAATGAGAACAAAATTTTTGAATGAAATACAGAAGGAATACAGAATGATCAGTGGAATGAAACCATGAGTTAAAGTCGAATGACGACATCTACTCGTTTATTTCTTTCCCCTGTATTGTGGGGGTTTTATGCGATTTTTAGTCATTCACAGTATTTTTAAGATGAGTGGAAGCCGCTATCTTGGATTTCAAGATTGCGTCGGACAATAATTTCTCGTTCGACATTTTGAAGATAAGTAATCCGGATAGAAATGGACTACGACACGTTGGACAGCGAAATTCAACTTCTTCTCGTTAAGCTCTTCCCATTCTTACACCTCCACTCCTTATTATGGATGTTTCATGAGTTTTTCAGTTATTTTAAACTCTGAAAAGTGAAGCGAATGCCTCCATCTTGGATTAATGATAGCGTAAGAAAGTAAAATTCCCACCCAATACCCATATTATGAAAATTTCGTGTGATTTTCAGTGATAAAAATCATTTTAATGTTCAGCCGAAGCCGCCATCTTGAATTTCAAAATAACGTCAGAAAGCGAAATTCGACTTCTTCTAGCCTGGCATTTTCACCCAATACAAATATTGTGGAGGTTTCATTTGATTTTAAGTGATTTATAGCATTTTTAAAGCTAATCGGAAGCCTCGCCATTATGGATTTCAAGATGGCGTCAGATAGCGAAATTCAATTTCTACTCGTTGATCCCTTTCAATTTACCTGTAACCATATTGGTAAGGTTTTTTTGGGATTTTCATTCATCAACAGGATTTTGAAGTTGAGCGGAAGTCGCCATCTTGGGATTAAAGATGGCATTGGACAGCGAAATTCCACTTTTACTCGTTTAGCTCTTTCACCCAATACCCATATTGTAGATGTTTCATGATATTTTCACTAATTTACAGCTTTAAGTATAAAAGCGGAAGTGGCCATCTTGGTTTTATGATGGCGTCAAGCAACATTTTTGTTGCTACTAGTTGGGCTCCTTCACTCAATGCTCATATTGTAGAGATATTCATACCACCTCTGATGATTGGAAGTTTTTCAAACATTTTTTTTTAATTTAACTGAAAGACAAAACACATAATCCATCATACAGGGCCGTAGGAAGAACCGACTCATGGGGGGGGTTTTGGAGACTGATTTTTACCTATGATGTTTTGCCCAACAACGTACGAAAAAAAAACAAATTATATTTGTTACTATTTATATGATTATTTATTTTTAAGTTTTCATTAATAGTTTTTGAATTAAAACGTAACTTTAGAAAAATTGTCCTTAGCCTAAAAGATGAGCTAATTTTTTTTGTAACCTTTTGAAACAAAATATGGAATTAGCTTTCATCGAAAGTTAAAATTTAAGAATTTGTTTAAGAGTCTGGTAGGTCGAGGCATAAAATAAGTTCTTTTGAAGCAAGCCTTCATTTTTTTTAAAAAAAACCTATTCTATGCTCAGATCATACGAGCCCAATCTTCCAAATTTTTTTTGCAAATTCCAAGAATTTAACCTTTGAAGAAAATAAATAAAAAATTTCAAAAAACTTGAACTAAATTTATGATTTCAGTTTGAAATTCAGCTTTAAGAAAAACTTCAATATCCATAATGTTAATCAATACACCGAGAAAATATTGAATTTTGTGTAGATTTTTTAGGTGAAGATCAGATACTGGTTTTTTCATCCGGAAATATTTTTCATAAAGAATCAATTCCATAATGAATATCATGTGGGTAATTTTATAAAACATAATTTGGGATATTTTGCATACAACAAAACATAGAAAATTAACTCAAATTCTACTTTATATCTGTGATTTTCAACTGAATTGTGTGTACAAACTTCTCCGGATTAAAAAAAATTAAATCTGGAAATTGACAAGCAAATTTTTATTTTCATGTTCTCTTGAATTCTTTTACAATTTTATGTTCATTGAAAAACTCGTCCACTCATTCCTGAGTTTTAAATCTGAATACTGAACCTGAATTCAAAAATTGAACTGTTTCCGAATTTTTATACTATTTCTGAAATGTACAAAAAATACGATTTCCGAATCTTTTAGAATAAAGTTTGAGAAGGTTGATTTAAAATGAAAAACAAAATTCTTCTTATTTTCATATTCGGAAAATAATTATCAAAATATTGAAAATGCAAATGATTTTCGAAAAACATTATTCAAATCTATATATATAAAAATGAATTTCTGTCTGTCTGTCTGTCTGTCTGTCTGTCTGTCTGTCTGTCTGTCTGTCTGTCTGTTCCCTATAGACTCGGAAACTACTGAACCGATTTGCGTGAAACTTGGCAGGTGGGGGTATTCGAGACCGGCGAAGGTTCCTATTATGGTTTGAGACCCCTCCCTGTATCGTGAAGGGGGGGGAGGGGCCTCCCAAGCAAAAGTAAATTTTTCGCATGAATCGGGAACGCATCAAGTAAATGCTATCTAATTTGGCATGGGGTGGTATTTGGGAACAAGGAATATTTCTATGAATATTAGGTACCCCTCCCTCCTCTCAATGGGGTGATAGGAAGGGGGGAGGGGGCTACCTTACAATTTATTATAAAACTCGAAAACTAATCAAGATATTGGAACCAAATTTGGCATGGGAAGGTATTTGGATACGAAAAATAATTCAATGGTTATTCGAGACCCCTCCCTCTTTCCAGTAGAAAAGGGGGGAGGGCCTCTTTCATAAATTATTACATAACTCAAAAACTAATAAAGCAAATGGAACCAAATTTAGCATGGAAGGGTATTAGGATACGAAAAATATTTCTATGATTATTTGAGACCCCTCCCTCTTTCCAGTAGGGAGATATTAAGGGGGGAGGGGCATCTTTTATAATTCTTTACATAACTTAAAAACTAATTAGGCTAATGGAACCAAATTTGGCATGGGCGGGTATTTGGGAACGTGACATGTTCTAATGATTGTTTGAGACCCCTTCCTTCTTCCAGCGGGGAGTAAGGAAAGAGGAAGGGGAGTTTCATACAATTTTTACTGCATAACTCGAGAACTACAACCGCAAATGGAACCAAATTTGGCGTGGAACGATATTTGGGTACGAGAAATGCTTCTATGAATATTTGGTATCCCTCACTCCTTCAAAGAAGTGGATGAAAAGGAGGGGAGAGGTCTTCCTTTCAATTTTCAGTATAATTGGAGAGCTGATCGAGAAAATTGAACCATACTTGGCATGTGAGGGTATTTGGAGACGAGAAATGTTTTTATAATTAATTGAAGCGGAAGAAATAAAGGGGGAAAAAGGGGCTTCCATACAAATTTTTTGCATAATTTGAGAATAAATCGTGCAAATGATACCAAATTTGGCATCATAAAGTATTTGAATACGAAAAATATTTTCAGGAATATTAAGTTTTCACCCCTCCATTCAATGGAAAGAACGGAAGGGGAGATGGTACTTCCTTTCAAGTTTATGCATAACCCAATAAATTACAACGCAAATAAAACCGAATTTGGCATGGGATGGTATTTTAATACTAGAAATTTTCCTATGTGAAACGATTCCTTTCTTGCAGTAGGAGGATAGAATTGGGAATATAGGAAGAGAAGAGGAATGTATTTAACTTTTTTTTACAAAATCCGAGAAATGGACAAATCTTAACATAAAAATTCATTTTGGTATGATTCTATGATTATCTGACACATCATCCTCCTTTCAGTGAGTAGGTACATAGGAGGAAGGAGGTGAGCCCAATACATTTTTGTTAGCATAAGTTCTCAATTTATGCTAACGAAGCCAACCAATGGAAACAAATATGGCATGGAAAGGTACTTGGTTACGAGATATGTTTCTACGATTGTTATAGACTTTTACGCCTCACAGTGTTGAGAGGGGAAGAAAGGAGGGGGCTCCATATAAATTTTGTAAAGCTCAAAAACTTATCAACCAATGAAACTATATATGATATAAGTGGATTTTGGGGAACGAAAAAAATGGGAATGATTATTAAAGACCCCGTCCTCCATTTAGCAGGGGGTGAAAGGGAGGACAGGGGGGCTCTCTTATCAGTTTTTAGAACATATCAAGCAAAAACAACCAGATTTCATAAGTTAGATTGTTTGCGTAAGATTAATTTGAGACCCTCCTTTGTTTAAGTCATCTTTGTATTGCAATTCGAAACTCCAGCTGTAGTTCTCATTTTAAAGCGGTTGGTTATGAATTATGTTGTTATTTGATTTAAAATAATGCCAACAAAACAATAAAAATTTAAAAAGTTTCTGAAAATAACATTGTTTTTGAAAGGTGTAGCAAAGCACACCGGGTCAGCTAGTTTGATATGAAATGCAAAACCGAATCAGGAAAGCAGCTTTTCATTCCTAATTTCTTATGCTTATCGAACTGAAAATCAAGAATCCTAAACTTGATATAGAATCAAAAATACGAAAATATGTAGAAATACAATTTTGATTATGGGAATATAGAATCAGAACCCCCAAAATGGGTTTAATTTAAAATTTAATATTCAGACATGCATTTTTATGATAAAGTTGCCAGATTGTCCGACAATTAATATGGGTTTGCTGGGTTTGAATCTCATTCTCATTTTAAATCAAACTTTAAAAAAACAAATTGAGTTGTAAAATATTTTTTATTCATGCGTCCGAAATTTTTGAAGCAAGTTTCAAAAATAAAAATAGTCAGGGAAGGTTTTCTCAAGTTTTTTTTCATGATTTTTTATGAGCAATTCCTTAGTTTTGATCAAAATTGTCCGTTATTGCCTGGATTTTGGTAGGAAATTTTGAAATCAAATACCCAGATTTTGCCTGGTTTGATCATAAAACAGCCCGGATACGTGCTGAAAAAATTCTGACAACCTTAGTCTATGAACAAGTGAGAAAATTTTGAAAACTGTAGCAAAATTTCGAACTTGGGATGGGTTTTTGAGGTTTTGGCATTAATTTTTAGATTGTATTTCTTGAATATATTGGCTCTATTATCATAATTTGATCATGGATTTGAAATTTTGAGTGTAGAGTAGAATACCTCGCTTGCTTTTTTGGACCCTCATGGGGGGGGTTTAACCCCCAAAACCCCCCCCGTTCCTACGGCCATGCCATCATATATTTGTAAACATTGGTATTCCAATCCAAACATGTGCAATCTATCCTGAGCGTGTCCAGTTTAGACATCTTGATCGATATCTGTCACTAAGTTTTATTGCGCTTTTATGATCATAAGCACTGAGTGTTTTTTAAAACATGCAGAAGAAAGCTTGGAGCAATCTTCTAAGTTTATGTTTTATTGTTGTTTTATCAGAGCAAACATAATTCTTTCAAATTAACTTATGAAACAATATGTTTATTAAAAGTTATACTAGCGTTTTCAAAATTACCTGAAATGGTCTCATCAAAGATCTAAGCATTTGCCAAAATGCCATAACAAAATCATAATAAAACTTCCTAGTGCTAGTTGGATTAATTTGTGTAACTTGGGAGCTTTTTCGCTGGGAGAATAATGCCAGTTATTTTAAAGCTTGTTAATGTCGATCCGGCATAGAATCATAAACCGATAATTCCACCTCCAAGGAAGTTTAGTCTGATAGTAGAGTCTGATTTTTGAGTGTTTATATGATGTTGCGAGTTCGATTCTCATTTTATTTTTTCTTTATTGTCTTGTTTCTTGGATGAATTATCCAATAGGATGGAAATCCCATAAAATGTTTTTCCTATTTCGCTTGAATGTATTGGTTCATCATTTTGCACGGGAGCTCGAGTCTTTATACCAGTAGTGCTTTTCCAATCATATCATCTTTGACGCAGTACACTTTCAGCACATTTTAAGCAAACAGTTAGCTCCGATCGGCATTGAATTTTTGCAATCTCTTCTGTGGCTGTAAGTTTGAGGTTTAGTAAAAAAATACGGACGATACCGTAGGCAAACATTTCAAGACGTCTTGCTCAAACGATTTAGATGAAAGAAACCGTTTGAAACAAAAAATACGCCTTAGTTTCCCGAAATTCAAGGTGAACTCTACTCATTGTCAAACACTCAAATGAGCATAAATCAAATTTCAAGGTCCCGACTAAATGGCAAAAAATTCAATGCCGCACCACCAATGAATGGCTTGGACAGTTTGCTCACGTCGTCGTCATCGCCTTCGTGTTTGTCGTTTGTTGATGATTGTCGTCTTCACCGCCATTGCTTCTATTTTTTCTTAGTTCCGAATTGAAAGGGGGAAAACAATTGTCCACCTTTCAGTCGACGACAACGACGACGGTTGCCGGATTTGTCACCATGAGTGATGAGTTCCCATCATCTGCTGGAATGAATCAGTCAAACTTACGAACGTATGCGGGCTTTATTTTGTTGTTGTTTTTTTTTGGCAGAAACAGCAAGTCACTGAGCCATGCAGCCTAATGGCGAACCTTGACACCTTCCGAAACATCTTCCAAAGCGCTCGAATCAATCACTGTTTGGCTTACCTGCAAAAAAGAACAGAAAAACAAAAAACGGATACAAGGCGTTAGTCCAAAAGTTACTGGAGGGAAGTGTTAATGGGGGTTGTTTTGGACCCTTCAAAAATCAGTTATTCATGCTGAGATTCACGTTTAAAGGAAAAACATTTACTAATGAGTCCTTTTATTTGTTTAAGAGATGTTCTTCAAAAGCAATAATCACTAAACTTATTAATATTTTATAAGCTTTCAAACTCCGCGTCAATCTTAATCGCTTTTTAAGCCAAGTGAAACCTTATTTACATAAGTCTGCTCCCCAAGAGCCTATTCTTAAGTCTCCGCGGTTCAGTTCAGCTGAGCTCACCTTCAGTTTCGAAATTCAATCACCATCTGAAGCGAAGAACAATCGAAAGTGACAATGCTACCAGATAATTTATTACACACGAGGAGGGTATGAAAAGTGAGATTTTTTCCCACATTTGAGTGAAACTGAAAGAAATTGACTGACGCGCAAAATAAAAACAACAACAGAAGATCGCTGCCATCTTTATGCAGAATCGAATTGCATGCTGAAAGAAGGTTGGTAAAGGTACGTTCAGGCACGCGTGATCGCGTACATTTCATCTGGTATCAATCTGGCCCCGATCTTCCCTTGAAGAGCTTTTGCAAAGGAAACTTGCACGGCGATGAATTGCTACGAGTTCGTTCCAGATTTTCGATTTCGGTTGATATTTTGCTGTGATAAATGAAACGAGCTCATTGAAACTCTGGGTCAGCCAGATTGATGACGATCTTGAGGTAAAATAACTGGCGAATGATCCCATTTTGAAAATATTACTTTTGCTTTCGTTCGTGACAAAAGAGAAATGTATGCGATATGATCATTTTAAAACTTCATGGAGGTCTACTTTGTCACTGATTCAAAAATAGATTTTGACAATGGAGTTCCTCTGGGCGATACCAATAGCATTGGATTTTTTTTGCTTAACAAACTGTTATAAAAAGAATTTCGAATCAATGGTATAACTTATTCGCATCTGCATTTACACTTTCGACTCGATGCAATTTTTTGGATTCAAAATTTTGAGGCCCCTGTTTGAGTAAAATCTCACCGGCTAGTGTTAGTAACAGAAAAATTACGGGTATTTAGACCATCTCGAAACACATCTAAAACACCTCTCAGGAGAGATATAAGCTCTGTACTATTTGCAGAGCGGAAGAGAATGTTTACATGACGTTTATGCTTTTTCTCTTCGCATTCCATACTCGAGCGATAATGTAAATGTGTTTGTTGAAGATATAGAAAACTGTTGAATTATATCCATTCTATCTGTTTCGCCACTTTTGGTAAAACACAGTTTGTACGACAGTTCAAATCAAACCGCCGCCTTGTACACTCGCCCAATAAACCGCTAATCTTTCGTGCCGAAAATAAAGTTGTTTCGATTGAAGTTTAAGTGAAACAATTTGTCGGTTTTCTAATCGCGTCCGAAATAGTTCCGGTGCCTAAACATTTGGTCCTTCGAGCCGGATGACCGTCCGGAAAGTGGTTCCGGAACATAAAAGTCGGACTTAAGTGAAGTCGAACAGCAGCAAAGGTGTGAACCATTTTGCGTTCACAAAATCGCCATCGCAGTGCTGGACCCTAGTGATTGTTATTGCGAACAATTAAAGTGCATCCTATTGGACTTTCAAAAGCCGTAGCTTGGCTTGAGTGCACTTTTGAACATTGTTCTGTGGAAGTCAGCCATCGCGAAATCGGAACAAGTGATACCCAAGCATCTGAGGCTACCTGAAACCGCAATTTCAATAAACCATCCGTGAAGCAGCATACTGGTCCCCCGACAGCTGAGCATAGCCGAGACTCATTTGGAGAAGCAGCAGTCAGAAAAACATTGAGCAGGAAGTATTGAAGAAGGCTTGGTGCATGAGGCCAGAGTGTTTTTAATAAAGAATTTGAATTCGAATTGTTTCTTTAGTTGCATGAATTGTGTGCCCTGTCCGTAACTATAAATTTGGTCTTGGCGTTCTATTGGCATTTTTAATTTGCATATTTTACACTGGTTGTGCCCACTCGCTGCTGTCAATATTGGGTTGCTAGTCTCGGTAATTCGCGTCGCGATCGGATGGAACGTAGAGTTGATCAAATTTAAGTGCAAATACCCTAAATCAGAAGCACATAAGGTGCATGTCAGAGCACATTAAGGTGCAAGTCAGAAGCACAGAAGGTGCAAGTCAGATATTTTGGTCAGAATTTATCAGTATTGGACGGATTGGGTCCAAGGTGTTTGAATTGGTCGGAAAATCACAAATTTGTTTAAGAATTTAAGATTGTTTTAAAATTGGAAACTGAGTCTAAGTCTGAGATTGAAACTTGTCAGAATTAAGTCTGAATTGGAAGTTAAGTGTGTGTCGGAAAAATTGTCAGAATCAATTCTGAATTTGTCAGAAAATACCAATTTCTTTAGGATTTTAAGTTGAAGTCGAAAAACTTGTCAGAATTAAGTCTGAATCAGTTTGTGTCGGAATTCTTAAGTGAATATTGTCGGAAAACTTTTCCGAAACTTATCATAATTGAGTCTGAGTCTCAAAATAAGCTTGCGTCTGAATTCTTGCCTGAATATTGTCAGAAATCTTGTCTGAAATATTTTCAGAAGTTAAGTCAAAAGAAATCTTGTAAGAAATCGAGTCCGAATTCAAATCGTCTGAAACAGTGTCAGATATTAAGCCTGTGTTAGAATCAACGTGTCAGTTTAAGAGCTTGTCTGAAGGTACAAGTCTGAATTCATCAAAATTTTGAAGCCTGTGTCAGATTACAAAAAGTGTTGCAATGTCGAGAAGTACGCTTAAGGCTTTGCAAAAACGTGAGCGGCAGTTGTATGTGATTTTTGATGGTACTGATAGATTTATCCAAACCTATCACATCGGTAGTGATCGGTGCCAATTAAGTTCAAGGTTGCAAGTGATTGATACAGTGTACAGCGAGTTTTTCGAAATACGGAGCAAGATTGAAATGTTGCTGGATGAAGCGGCCGAGAAAGAGCAGAAAGATGCTGACAGCGAAGTCAAAGGGGAGATTGTAAAACAGCGCGAAGAAGAGAACGACAAAATTCTGCAGCAGTTTGATGACCGATACTTTGCAATTCGAGGTGACCTCCTTAGACTTCAAGGCGATAAGGATGCCTTAGGGGTAAACACAACCAGCAACAGCCAAAGTCAGTCTGTGTCAGGGAATACGTCCAGAGTTAAGCTGCCAGAGATTCGTTTGCCGTCCTTTAGCGGAAAAATCAGAGAATGGGTTACGTTTAGAGACTCTTTCCGTAGTCTCATTCACGACAACGAGCATCTGACAAAAATGGACAAATTTACGTACCTTCGTTCCTCTCTGCAAGGTGATGCATTAAAGGAAATAAACAACATCGAGCTGTCAGAGGCAAACTACGACGTCGCCTGGAAAACGCTTGAAGTCCGCTACGAAAATAAGAAGCTGATCGTAAAGGCTCATCTCGATGCTCTCTTCGCCCTCGAATCGCTAAAAAAGGAAAGTTACGATGGTTTAAACTTCCTCGTCAGCGAATTTGAAAAGAATTTGATGATGTTGCAGAAAATCGGTGAGCATACGGAGTCTTGGAGTACAATACTAGTCTACATGTTGTGCGCTAGACTAGATTCTGCAACATTGCGCCAATGGGAGACGCATTACGGGTCTAAGGAGGTCCCAACGTACGAAGAGCTGCTACTGTTCTTGCATGGTCATTGCTCAGTTCTTCAATCAATCACCTCTGCAAGAAATCCGCCACCCGAGGGACGCCAGACAAGATCAACAGTTTGCAATACAACCATCCAATCGGATTCACGTTGCCCGTTCTGTACCGAAGCATGGCACTCACCGTTTCACTGCCAGAGATTCCTTCGATTGAAGATATCAGAACGAGTTGAAGCAGCCAATCGAAGTCGAGTCTGTCGAAATTGTCTACAGCCAGGTCATTTTGCGACGAACTGCACTCGTAGCAGTTGTCGGTTGTGTCAACAAAGGCATCATACTATGTTGCATGCTACGCGATCCTCCGTTCCAAATCCGTTAAATCCGAGACTCAGTCAACTGTCAAACGCACAACCTAATCAAGAAAGCACCCATATTTATCCACAGCAAGCTTATCAACAGCAAAGACAACAACCCATGCCAATAGTTACGGAAACACACACTCAATCACAAAATGCAACACACAATTCACCAAACAGAACCACACAAATCAATCCACCTATGCCAAGCACAAGCCAAAGCTATGTAGCACTACATGTTAAGCCTGTATCAAATACTCTGCTTCCTACTGCTCTTATCAAGATCAAGGACCGCTACGGTAACGCTCTGGTAGCCAGAGCCCTGTTAGACTCTTGTTCGCAGCATTGTCTGATGACAGAAGAGTTCTCAAGAAAGCTGAAGCTGGAAGAATCATCCACGTTTTTGTCTGTACAGGGTATTGGATCACCTGCGTCAGTATCAACGAAGACCATACTTGCTGAAGTCTGCCCACGCGCATCAAAAATCTCCAAATTCCGAGAAACTATGCAGTTCTTCGTATTACCAAATCTTTCGCTAAATCTACCTACGACGTCGTTTGATCCTTCGTTCATGTCGCTCCCCGATCCCTCTTTGCTAGCTGACCCTCACTTCCAAGAGTCAAAGCGGATCGATGTCATCATTGGCGCCGAGCACTACACAGATTTGTTGAGGAATGCACGAAGAAAGGTCGCGAAGAATGGTCCCACGCTTCAGAACTCTGTTTTTGGTTGGATTGTGTCAGGTCGAGTGGTCGAATCTCCGCTAAAAATTTCCCATACCCCAGTCTGTTCGTCAAGCACCTACAGAAGCAGCTTACATGGCTATAGAAGCTGGAAACATGTCACGTTGAGACCACAAACTGAATTGAAGAACCCACAGTCAGAAATGAAGAAGAACGATTAGTCAGTACCCTACCAAAGAATGAGTCAGTTATGTGTCAGTCAAAAAGTTCCATACGATTGCGTCAGATATGATAAGTCAGAAGGAATGAATTCAGTTGAATTCAAAAAGATTTTGTGTATGTCATGAGTCAGAATTCTCTACTGAATAACCGTCGATCTCTAAGCCAAATCTATCATGAGAATCCGGTTTTTCCATGACCAGTTAAGACACTGGTGTCTGCGAGTATGAAGATCACTTAATAACGTTGCACAGTTGAATTAATCAAAAATCATGTAAAGTTCAAACCCCTAAAGTACTTTTGATCTCCCTTAAGCCCATTCGTTTAGAGAAATCAAAAAGAAATTAAAGTGAAGCAAAGGTTTTAAGTCCACCCATAACCTCTGAAGTTTCCCCCAGATCGCTTGAAGAATCAAGTCTTTATAATAATCGTATCGTATAAAGAACCAAACCGTTTGAAGGATCGTTACCCTATCGATTGAAGGAACCCTATCGTTTGAAGTTACCATGTCGGTTGAGGTTATCGACTGAAGTATGACATATTTTAAGTATCCCATCTGCTGTAAAATTCAGCCCTGTTAAAAGTCCTCCATTTGAAATATCCTGCCGTTTAAAGTATTCTATCATTTGCATCATCGTACAGTTTAAAGAGCGTATCGCTTTAAGAATCATCCTGAAGAACATTAGGTGTGATGAATCCCTGTCAGAAAGATATCGCCAATTTAGTCATGCCAACAGTTCCTCGAACCGCTTTGGGGGATGTCATCATATCATCAAAAATCAGCATACATTCTTCGAGGAGCGGTAGCGGAAGCCCTGTGCTTCCGCATCCCGGGAAGTTTCATATGTATTATGTGTTTTTCCAACATTAAACACTTTTTTCACACAGAATACCTCGTCGATTATCGCACGGACCGAGCAGGCCATCCAGCAAGGTAGTCGCAGTGCTTAACATCCTGAGACACAGGACGACTAGCCAGGCAAAGTCGAAGGCGCGATTGTCGGTTTCGGATTGTCACTGGCTGACTCCAGCTGTACCCACCGCATTAGATTCCGAACGTTGTCTCGCAGAAGACAAGTTGCGTTTCATCGGGAAAAATCAAATAGGGCACTTCAACAGGTATACTTGGATCCGCAATTCGGCGTATTTGAGTCCACCAGGTCCGATACCAACTACCTGTACACAAGTCGAGGCAAATAAGCGGCAGCATCAGCATATTTGAGACGAGTCAGCAGCACAATATCTGTAGTAGAAAAGACACTCCCGGAGCCCTTACAAGTGGGGTCAATTCCATTCACCGCGTCTGGCAGCCAGAGACGATCCCAAAAAGCATCCGGCACCCTCAGTAAGACACCGCATCGAGGCAGCAATATCACAAGCAGGCCTGCAAAACATTGTATTCTGAGCCCGTGGAAGTTCAATGAAATTTTTGACACTTACCTCGGCAAAAACGTTCCATCCTGTGTAGAGGCTGGAGTACATTCTCCGGAGATGGCTTAAATCGTTTAAGTTTAAACAGAACACAGTCATCACACCACCTAGCCGTCGGATCGAGAAATTCCATCGAACAAGGTCCAGAAATTTATTTGAATTCATGACACCTCCTTCAGTTTGACTACCCATCGCCGTGCTGGTAAAAAAAGGGCTGAAAACAAAAAACAACAACTGTATTGATTCCTGATAAGTTCCAGTTAAGTTCGTATGCATTTACACCACTGCAATATCACTGAATATGCAAACAAGACTCACCTCCAGCTCCATAAATACAAAACTTCCAAGCAGCGGCCAGATCGACGACAGATTGCACCTAAAGGAGTATCTCCAGTTCCAGTCCCAGCGGCTATCGTTCGAATAGTGTTAAGCAACATCAAAACACCACACTACACTTACAACACAATAGGAAATAATTTATTAACTGTTTCACACGAAGAGCGATCAAAACAAAACACCAAGTACCGTTAGAATAGTAAACAAATACCGTTAGTTTTGAAATGAGATTTCAAGGCGGGCGGCATATGTTTGAGTAAAATCTCACCGGCTAGTGTTAGTAACAGAAAAATTACGGGTATTTAGACCATCTCGAAACACATCTAAAACACCTCTCAGGAGAGATATAAGCTCTGTACTATTTGCAGAGCGGAAGAGAATGTTTACATGACGTTTATGCTTTTTCTCTTCGCATTCCATACTCGAGCGATAATGTAAATGTGTTTGTTGAAGATATAGAAAACTGTTGAATTATATCCATTCTATCTGTTTCGCCACTTTTGGTAAAACACAGTTTGTACGACAGTTCAAATCAAACCGCCGCCTTGTACACTCGCCCAATAAACCGCTAATCTTTCGTGCCGAAAATAAAGTTGTTTCGATTGAAGTTTAAGTGAAACAATTTGTCGGTTTTCTAATCGCGTCCGAAATAGTTCCGGTGCCTAAACAGCCCCTCATTTATTTTTAAAATAAATAAAAATTGATTTATGAAGATCAGTGCTGCGGAGAACGTCATCGGTTATGTGGAACGATCTCGACGGAACGACTGGTTCGACGAGGAGTGTAGGAGGGTGATGGATGAAGAAAATGCCGCGCGGGCGGCAGTAGTGCAAAGAGGCACCCGTCGAAATGTGGAAAATCACCGACAGCGGAAGAGGCAGCGAGTTCGAATTTTCCAGGAGAAAAAGCGCCGCCTGGAGGAGGAGGAGCTCGAGGAGCTGGAGCAGCTGCATCGTTCCCAAGAAACACGAAAGTTTTATCAGAAACTCAACGCATCCCGCAAAGGCTTCGTGCCGCAAGCCGAAATGTGCCGGGAAAAGGACGGAGGCATCCTGACGGACAATCGTGAGGTGATCAAAAGGTGGGAGCAGCACTTCGATGAACACCTGAACGGCGCACATGCAGGAGATCAAGACGGTGGGGGAAGGTACATCGCCGGCGTAGCAAACGATAAAGAGGAGCCACTCCCAACGATGAGTGAAGTTAAGGAAGCCATTCGCCAGCTGAATAGAAACAAGTCGGCTGGGAAGGATGGCATCGCAGCTGAACTCATCAAAATGGGCCCGAACAATTTGGCCGATTGCCTACACCGAATAATAATCCGGATCTGGGACATAGAACAGCTACCGGAGGAGGGGGTAATATGCCCCATCTACAAGAAGGGCGACAAATTGGACTGTGAGAACTGTCCTCAATGCCGCCTACAAAGTGTTGTCCCGAATCCTACTCCGCCGCCTCACGCCACAAGCAAACAGATTCGTGGGAAGTCATCAGGCCGGCTTCATAGAGGGACGGTCAACGACGGACCAAATCTTCACATTACGGCAAATCCTCCAAAAATGCCGTGAACACCAAGTCAAGTCCCTACGCACCATCTATTCATCGACTTCAAAGCCGCATACGACACGATCGACCGTAACGAGCTATGGAAAATCATGGACGAGAACGGCTTTTCCGGGAAGCTGATCAGACTGATCAAGGCGACGATGGATGGAACGCAGTGCTGTGTGCGGATTTCGGGTGAATTGTCGAGTTCATTCGAATCGCGCAGGGGGCTTCGACAAGGTGATGGTCTATCCTGCATGATGTTCAACGTGGCGCTAGAAGGTGTTATTCGACGAGCGGTGGGCGAAATGCGGGGCACGATTTTCAACAGATCCAGTCAACTTATCTGCTTTGCCGATGACATTGATATAGTCGGCAGATCATCTGCGGCGGTGGAGGAGATCTACCGCAAACTGAAACGCGAAGCAGGAAGGATTGGATTGATGATTAATACGTCCAAGACGAAGTACATGCTGGCCTGCGGATCCGAGACCGACCGAACTCGCTTGTCCAGTAATAACAAGGTCACGATCGACGGCGACGAGCTGGAGATAGTCGAAGACTTTGTCTATCTCGGCTCGCTGGTGACCGCAGACAATGACACCAGCCGTGAGATCCGGAGGCGAATTATCAGCGGAAGTCGTGCCTACTATGGACTCCACAAGCAACTGTGGTCGAGAAGACTTAGCCCTCGCACGAAGTGTAACCTGTATACGACGCTTATTGGACCGGTTGTTCTCTACGGGCACGAGACATGGATATTGCTCGAGGAGGACCTGTGTACACTCGATTCGAGCGTCGAGTGTTATGAACCATCTTTGGCGGCGTACAGGAGAACGGAGTGTGGAGGCGAAGGATGAACCACGAGCTCGCACGACTCTACGGCGAACCCAGTGTCCAGAAGATGGTTAAGGCTGGCCGGATACGCTGGGCGGGACATGTTGCGAGAATGCCGGACGACTGTCCTGCAAAACAGGTGTTCGCTACGAATCCAGTAGGAACAAGACGAGCGGGGGCGCAACGAGCGAGGTGGTTAGACCAAGTGGAGCGTGATCTGGCGAACGTGGGGTGCCCGAGGAATTGGCGAACGGTTGTCATGGACTGAGTGAATTTTAGGAATTATGTTCGTCAAGTTATGTCGTGAGACGGAATACTATGTAAATAAAATAAAATGATTTATGTAGATACAGATTTGAACAATGATGTTATGTAGGAATAGTGAAACAGCCAATACCAAACCGAAAACCGGTATTACCAGGCTGTTTTTCCAAGACCAAATACCGGTATTGTGAACATTGAGAAACAACTTTAAGGTTTTAAGTTTGAAACCCTATTTCGGAGACATCTAGAAATGATTATTTCTACTGGGTCCTTTACTGCCGTTCCAAGCAAGATTGTCCCATGCGCAAAAACATGCAGTCGAGAAGAACGCGATTAAAGCTTAAATAATATTTTCAGTTTTTCTCTTACATTAAGGTTCCACCGATAGTTTAATCGAGGTTAAGTTGACAAATTAGTCCCTGAAATTTCATCTAAGTTGGATTCATTTCTCTACAAAAAAAGTTTCGCTGACTGAATGTTTGAGTCAAGACCCATCTCTGGGTCGCAATTTAAAAATAGTTGACAAATTAAAAATTCATTCTGTTAAAAAACTTACATTTCCTACGACAACCTGGTATTTATAGCCAAAAATGCTTCGTGTAAAACTTTTGCGTAGAATCTGAACGCATACAGTTACGAATTTTGTCGCAAAACTATGCCTTTTCTTTCTTTAAAAGCTCGGATTTTGTCTGTTTTTCTAATGAAGTGAAGTTTTCTAACTATTTCTTTGAGTTATCCAACCAAATCAGAGCTGCAAAATTTCTTTTAAAGCATAGTTTGTTTATTATAAAGACATACAATTCAACTAAAATCAAAACGCATTGGAAGTTCTTATCTTCTCTGCCACCCACTTTTCCCGTGCCATCAACATTGGATAACATTAAATTTGACAGTTTAATTCAACTCAATTTATATCAAAAGCGAGGTTTCAAAATTGCCATTTTTCGTGTAATGTGGCATTCTTGCGTAGAAACATCCACACACAGAAAAACAAGACAACCACCTTGATAATTTTGGAAATTTTGATAGATATTCTAAAGATTGAATGTTTGAATATGCTAATAAAGTATGCCCTGATAATCAACCGCAAATTGATTATAATTGCGAAAATGTTTTTGAAGATCTAGGAAGTCCAATCAATATAACAGAATTTTCAACTGCTTATTTGTTCTGCTCAAATACTGCAGCAAATGGAATAAAGTATAAGTTATTACAAAACATGCCAGACTCTTGCAAACGTATGCTTCTTAATTTGTATAATAGATTTATAGAGATGAATTTTGTACCAAAACCATGGAGGCAAGTGAGAGTGGTACCGATACAAAAACCAAGTAAAAATCCCTTTGAATATTGTTCTTATCGTCCAATTAGTTTACTTCCTTGTCCAAGAAATCTTTGGAATGAATTCTTTTATATAGATTAGAAAATTGGACTGAGCAAAATAAATTAACATCTAAGTCTCAATACGGTTTAAGAAAAGGTAAAGGGAAGCTAAATTGTTTATTCGAATTAACTATTGACATAGCTGGTATATACGATTCTGTGAACATGAAAATACTTTGTGCAAAATAAGCTAAGCATGGTGTTCCATTAAATTCGGTTGACTTTTTTAACAATTAATTTAACAAAAAAAAAAGAACTTTTATTTTAATAACAAATTTAAATGTCGAAGAACGAGCTATCTGGTATTCCATTATTGTATAATTTCTACATTAATGATATTTACACATGTCTAGAAAAACATGTTTTTATGTCATGAATATATAAAAACAATAAGCTGATAACAGCGTTATTTATAAGTCAGTTTTAAATATTATTGACACGCAATAAAAAATGCAAATCACTTTAAATAACCCGAGTGATATGGCACAATGCATGAGACTTGAATTTCCTCCTTAAGTAATCGGATATAATAATGGTTTGAATTTACCCCTTCAAAAATCGGATATGATGAATTTCACTAAAAAATAAAGCTTCTGAATAAATTATTGCATTTGAAAGTAATTCAAATTGAAAGATCATTTTCAGTTAAATATTTAGGGATTTGGTTTGATGGTAAACTTTTATGGAAAAATCATATCGAATATTTAGTTCAAAAATGTCAACAAAGGATAAATTTCTTGAAAATTGTAACAAGCAATTGGTGGGGAGCCCATGCAAAGATGTTATAACATTGTACAAGACCACAATTCTTTCAGTTCTTCAGTATGGTTGTTTTTGTTTTGCAAGTGTCTCTAACTGTCATTTATTAAAATTAGCTCGAATACTATTTCGTTGTTTAAGAATAGCTCTAGGGAATATGATGTCTACGCATACAATGTCGACAGAAGTTATTGCTGGAGTAATGTCTCTTGAGCTTAATTTTCTTGAACTTAATTTACGTCAATTATTCCGTTTTCAAGCAAGGCGGACGAAAATAATAAATAAATTAGATTATTTATTTGAACTTAATCCAGGAACTAAATTCTTAAATTTTTAAATAGAATTTATATCAATTGAATCCTTTGATCGTCCAGATAAAAATATATTTGATTATAAGCTTGATGAAATTCAGTTTACTCCAATCGTTGATTCGAGTTTCAAAAGAGAAATGGAAAAAATATCACCTTGTCAAAGAGCGCAAACCGGCAACCACATTATACAAAGTAAGTTTGGAACCTGTACAACAAGCAGTCTAATTTTCACTGACGGTCTGTAATGCAAAATAATGTAGAGTTTGGATTGTACCATTCTGAGTCTTCACAAAGCTTTAAGTTGCTAGCGTCATGTTCAATATTTGTAGCAGAATTGATAGTTCCATTCATGTGAGTATGTACAGAGTTTGCCTTCTTCTATATATGTATGTTATTTGTTCGAATGGAATGAGCTCTCTTATTGAATTTAAGTCAAATAGTTGGAAAGCTTATAATAACACATACATTTATAAAATAAAGAAAATTTAATTTGAATTACAAAATTCAGGTTATACAATGTTGTGATGGAATCCAAAATTATGGTATTATTATTTTGTATTCCATCACACCAAGATATACATGGCAACGAAAAAGCAGATCAACTTACCAAACAACGAGCTCAGTAACTTGGTTTATAATAGAGGATTTCAACCTAACGAACTTTATCTTTTAGCCCATTTCTTGGTGATGTCCGGGAGGTAAAGCAAATGGAGTAATAATCAACTATTTCGATTTTGATTTTCAATCGTGCCGGAGGTTAAAGAAAAGCAATGGTTTCATAATAAAGATCTTCAAAGAAATTTTCTAAAAATATTTTCGAGAATAATTTTAAATCATTATAATTTAGCAGCACATCTATATAGAAAAAATTAAAAGATTCCAATATTTGTTAATGTGGCCGAGGATTTGAAGATATAGATTATGTTGTGTGGTGTTGTTTAATATATGAGAGTGTAAGATCAACTTTTAAAAATATTCTGGTTGATTCATCGAATTTTCTCCAAATACCTATTAGAGATATGGTTGGTCAACGTGACATTCAAACTATGTAAACAAATTTTGATTTTCTGAACAGTTCTGATTTAAAGGTGGTAAAAATCAAAACAAATTTATTGCTTAAAAGTGGTCGGCTCGATATGATCAAGAATCAAGAGCCTGTTTGTTATAGTCTTTAAAAAACTTTTAAAAGGATAAAAAATCCAACTTGATAAAAAAAATGCATAAATTCAGAACAAAGTATATTTTTTGCGTTTTGATTTGAAAGTTTACACAAAAAAAAAGTGAAAATGACCCAAAAGTTGCCTGGGACACTCTTGAATAGAACGGCAGAAAAAAGAGATTTCATTTAAAAAACTGAGTAATATCCGAGAATATCTGAGCAAATTCCAGGCAATGATCCAAAAAAGTTAGAAGGAAAGGAAAGAAAAAATATTTGAAATTAAATTTTTATGTCAAATCAAATGAGCAACGTTGAATCCACGTTTAATACATTCGAAAAAAAAAATGGTTTCTTTTGAACAAAAAAGTTTTTGAAACCCGTTTTTGGATGTAAAACTCAAAAGTGAATTTGAGATTTTTGATTAATTTTCCAAATAATGTGAAAAAAACTGAGCAAAATCCGGGCAGTTTTCCGTAGTTTTTGGGGCATCCGAGCCAGACCATACATGTCCCGAAAACTTCATTACAAAACCGGATAAGCCTCCTTCTTCTTCTTCTTTTCTTCTTCTATTACCAACATAGCTAAAACATGTGAGCATCCTGGAAAATAAAGGACTTGCGCCCTTCATTTTCCTATTTAACATAATATCTGTTACATCATAAACTGCATTGCAGATATTACTACGGCCAGGCCAACCATGTGGTAAATACCGCAGAAGATACTGGAACAAAGGGAGGAATGTAGCGTGGAGTTTCCTGCCAAACGCTTCATATTTGTAAACATTTGTATGTACATGAATTTGGAATGTGAACTTAACTTTTCATATATTGAATAATATAAAGTTTGATCAGTAAATTATGGTTGGATCTCACCAATAAATAACATTGTCATCTACCGCAAACCTCTTCTTCAAGTTCAGATACGTGAGCGAGGATTTACAGGGCAAAAGCTAGAATTTAATATTGGAACCAGTTGTAATCAAATTTTCATAAAAACCGTTTACTTTTCTCGTCCCTCATTATCCAATATATGAGTTTTCTTGGTAATTTTTCAATTTACCAAAGCATTTCCCACGAATGTATTAACCTTAGCGTTTATTATGACAAATCCTACTCGAACCTTCGTCTCATAACAAAACCGAATAAACCTGGATAAAAACGGGCAATCTTGAATGCTTTCTTTAAACCAAACTCCCAGTTCTCAAAATTTTATAAAAACCATAAGTTTTTGCTTTTTTCCGTTGTTGAAATATATTCAATTGATTTTGAAGAATACGCCTTACTATGTTTTTCTAACTATATCTATACACTTTACCACGTTTGTGGCGTTTGTGTCTTCCGCCTTACTATGCATTAGTTTTGTTTTAAATTTACTCTTAAAAATTCCAATTCTCACGAAAATAAGTGCATAGTTTTGAGTTAAATTTTACCAATGCTTAAGGAATCAGTTTATAGCTTTTTTGTTTGTTATATTTTTTTATTTGAG
Source organism: Uranotaenia lowii (assembly GCF_029784155.1). Classification (NCBI taxonomy): domain Eukaryota; kingdom Metazoa; phylum Arthropoda; class Insecta; order Diptera; family Culicidae; genus Uranotaenia; species Uranotaenia lowii. Next base: position 295,921,740 of record NC_073693.1, on the reverse strand, counting down.
TAAAGTGTGGTACAAGTACGTTTTGAGATTATCACAAACTGAGAAAAGCAAAATTCAAAACTCTGGCGAAGTTTGATAATGATTTAGAAAGCCTACATCCAGATATACACCGAAAAATGATGTAAAGTAGCTTTTTTCATAAATGATGTAATATTCAAGATAACGGCAAACATGTTTGAGCAATCAAAATTCTGACTTTCAATGAAAGTGTAACTGTGTCTGTTTAGTTATTTTCAACAACTATCAAATGCTAAAGAAAGATTTTTATTAACATATCTTTGATCAACACAATAAACTGTGAATCACAAGAAACCATGAAGGGGCAAAAGTACGAACTGCATATGGGGCAAAAGTACGAATAATATACAGGATCTACTTAAGTTATTCTGACTGATTTTTTTTTTTAATTTTTTTAATGCTCTGGAAACGTCTGCGCATATTTTTGTTTCTACAAAGACCTGCGAGCACGAAAAAATGCTCAAATACGACGACAACCGTATTCCGTAAACCTGTTGAATATGGACAATTAGTGAAGAACTCCGGATTCGCGCAGATTTTTCTCCCATGTATAGGATTTGTATCAGAACCAAAAACAGAAGCTGCTGCTGTAAGCACAGATTGAAATATAATAATTTTCCTCTTGACTTTATGCAGAAATGTGGAAATTTGAATGGTCGTACTTTTACCTCACATCATTCGATTTTTTGCCCCAGAGGTGGGGTAAGAGTACATTTCGATAGTAGTTAGGCATTTTCACTACTGCTTTCAAATGCGTCGATCGATTATTTTCGTAATTTTTTACAAGAGAGATAAAAGTCTAAGAAGTCAAATGGTTTTTTTGGTTTTGTAGGAAAACAACTGCAAAATTTTCTAAGAATAGGATAGCACTCAAGTCGTACTTTAACCCAACCATAATCTATGTGTGAGGAAATAAAAGAAGCTTTTGAAAAAAAATTTTTTAAAAAAAAATGGAATTGAATTCTTAATTTGAAAAATGAAGTTTTGTTTTGTTGGATTGGAGAGTTCAACAAAATTGGAAACTAAATCAATCACAAACACCGCTCAGAAAATGAAACTTGGTTTAAATTTTCAAGCTCGTATAGAAATAAGTTATTAATTTTAAAAAATTGTGTTTTAAATTTTCTTCTTAAGACTCAAAATAAGGGCACCAAATTTTTCCAGTCGTCGAGTAAGAATAAGATGATTTACCGCTTCAATAATTGCTGTGCGGATTTAAGCAATCGTGCATTAAAGGACATACTTGGTTTTAAGGAGTGCTTTTGACTAAGAATAATTTAATTCATTGTTTGTTGAACAATCAGAAGAAATGAAAATGGATAAACACTTCAAACATATAATTCCTCTATAATCTAAAAATGATTTTCAAAATTATTCAGTAATAGAAAGCTCGATAAAATTCCAGGTAAGGATAGAAAGTCTACAACTAATTAGTTGATGATTTGGATTATAAATGAAGTAGAAATTTTGTAGGGGAATTTCAGTAATAATGTTATTTCGAAATCTGTAAAAGCAAATTCATAACAAATTTCTTAAAGAAAATAAATTATTAATATTAAATCTTTCATTTGGACATTTTTTCAGCATTCCTTAATGTTGAGTGAAAAACTTTTATAAATACCATGGAGGAAGAAAGGAAACATCAATTCAAATACATTAAAAAAACGAAAAAACGATTTTATAAAATAAATTATAGTATAATTTTTTTTTTATAAAACTATCACAGGAGCTCAAAATAATTATTATTCTCAATTTTTTTTTGTTTTTATTTTCGAAACTTTGGATTGCAACAAAATGAACATAATTATTTTGTCTAAAAATCAGTATCTAATCAGTTTTAAATACCGATCTCAAAGATAAAATAAAACTTTTCAGTTTGTTACAATAAAAAGCTTCGAAAAAAAAGCATAACAAGTATTAAATACAATTGGTCACAAAATTGATCGTTAACACAGGCGCACCCACACATTTGTTTAACTTAATATTTTCATAAATTTTTACTGCAATAATATTTTTTTCTTTAAACAAACAGTAAGAGAAACTTTTCCATTATTATCTGACAAGATTTGATGTTTCCTCAACTTTGGAGTCATGAGATAGCACTTCTATGAGATTTTGACGATCTGGACCTCGTTTTTAAATAGTATTATCTGATATATAACTCTACTTATTTTGCTGAAATTTAACAGAAAAATTCATGGAATACATTGAAAACATGAGAAGATAAAATTAGAAAAAAATATGGGTAAAATTAAAACTGACGCAGCATCGATTTTTTCTGGTTTTTGTTCAAAGCTTCGATTTGTTTAGAATTTTTGACGATTCATGAGAAACTAACGTTATCCAATCAAAACTCAGGCTTGAAACCTTCGGTAAACGTGAAAAAAAATATGTTGAATGAATCATTGTTAAATCTTTTGTTAAGATTGATGCAAAATTGGCATTGCTCCAGAATATAATACTTTTTATAGAGATTGATAAAAAAAATCTGGTGGATACGCGTAAACAAACATTTGTAAAAAAATTACAGAAGTTTGAACTAACCCTGCATTACTTTTGGTTCTGAGCAAAATTTTTTTTAACCCTCCAAAGCCGTTCGAGCTAATATGGCCTGAAGCGCAGAATTAAAGCATCTTAATCATCATTCCAATATACTGAAGAACTGAGATTTTTAGAGACCAAGTATATTCTATGAAAATGATAATCAAATTAACGACAAAAAACTAAAATTTGAGATTGAAAAATCGGTTCATTGAGAATAGAGATACGACGAAGCAAAGACAAAATTGGATGTTTTTGTTTTAAGTAAGATTTGTTTTCTACCGGGAAATTCGGGATAGTGTTCAAAATATTCATCGGACCTCCTTATATTTGTACATCGTCAGAAAGATGTATTCTTGAAAATTCTTAAAACCATAGAAGCATTCAAATACTGCAAAGCTGTCAGAAATTATAAGCAAATTAAAAATTAAACTATTTTTATGAACTTTTTTCATGTGGAAGCTACTACAGACAACTTGGTAAAACAAACTTAATTTTGAAATATTTACAAACTAGAAAAAATTGCCTTTAAAATGAATTTAATATCATCGAAATCGGTCCACATTTGCGGCCACGGGAATAAAAACAAGCTACAAGTCAAATTTCTCCGAAACGGATATTTTGCAAATCACCTTTTACAGTTCGAAAGAAACAAGTCCGAGAAGACAATTTTTTTCATAACTGCTGTATCTCAAGCCTCAAAAAGTCAAGAAAAGTTGGATCTCGTCAGCTACTAGTGAGAAGGCTATTCAAACTGTAAAAAAAAATTAAAAAAAATAATTGCAGTAAAATGTTATGTAAGAGCGCAGTTAAATTTTTCTCTTTCTGGTTTATCCTTTTGAAAGATTCTGATTGTTGAACTCATACTTTTCACATGTACTTAATATAAATTTTGATTCCTCTTTTAAATAATTTTCAATACTTTTGTCTAAGAATTATTACATGAAATTGGTCCGAAAAACTTCAATGAAAAGATGAAAGGAAAAGGTAGAAACATGTTCATACGCACAGATGCCTAAAATGGCATAATGAAGCGCTGGCAACCGGATGACCATCACACATTACCTACTGTCGAAGCAAGTGGTCTCAAAGTTGACAGCCCTTCGAGCAAAACTCATTATACCCATTAATAAACTTCGGGCGTACCAACAATTTTGAAGCCTGGCAGGGACCAAATATTAAGTTCTCTCTCACTTGTGCGGTGGAATGATTGATTTCTCGTCGAACACAGAACCACACACAAGTGCAAAAAAATAAATAAAAAGTGACTTGAACAAGGTCGAAAAATGAATTTAGGTTTTCCTTTCTCATACACATGCCAAAGTCAGAGTAAATTGCCTTGGAATTCTTCTTTGATTCTGATGATGGTTGATTTTGGTGGAGCTAAATAAAACTGCAAGCTGTGAAGTTCGGTAGCACTTTTGATGAAGTGGCCCAAATTGGTCTTAATTGTGTTTGTGTTATTTTTTTTTTGAGAATTTTCTGCCTTGCCTCAGTGATTAATGATAAATGGTCTCTTATGACTTCTAATTTTGATAGATTATGGATCAATAGGAAATGAGAAAAAATTTGGAACGTCCACTAAGAAACCGATTCTGGAAATTTTCTATCTCCAGCTCTTAGTTTTTAATTTTTTTAAAGAAGTTTGGCAAAAGAAAAAAAATGAGCATTTTTTTGCCATCTATTTCACGGCTCATGGACAGCCGATTAACTGTATCTGGTTAGATTTTCTACCCATAAATTAGTCGCAGGTTATTTGCGTTTTAAGGAGTATTAAATTTCCACTTGCACGTGATGTTGTTTTTTCGCCATCCAGTTAAAAATTTGATTATAGGGATGACTCAAACTAGCAAATTTGAAAAACTCGCTTGAGTACAGTTACCCTAATTCTATACTAGCTCTCAACCGAGTAAGATGAACATCGAGAATAGAAAAATTCCGAAAAAGGTTCCTCGTCTATCCTACGAAACAAATCAAATCATCGACCTCTAAGAAGCTTCCAAATGTTGTAATACACATGCCGCAGACCGGAACGCGTGTCCCCAAGATTGGCGATCGAATTCGACAAATTAAATGGGAAGAGCGACCAAGCCGGAGAATCAACTGATTTATGGTTTCCATCCGGAGTTTCACAATTCTATAAACTTGGCGATCGCAGAACAGTCACAGAAACAAACAGAAGAATGAAGCGAAAAAACGGTAATAATCGTATGAGATCATGCCTATGCAATTTGCTGGCTTGTTTGAACAAATTGGAAACGGGTCGTAAATTGTGAGTTTGCGTTCGCTGTGGAGGGTGGGATCGAAATGCGGACAATTTTTGTTTTGATTGCAGTTGGAAATTTGTGAAACGTAAGTTAATGTTTTGATGGAATTTTTTAAACTTTTTGCTTTAGGAATATTTTTTTATAAATTGATTATCTTTTTGCATTATATATAAATATTCCAGGAAGCATTTAACCAATTTTCAAGAACTACAAGATGGGTTACAGAACTAAATTACCCCAAAATGATATCTACATTTTAAAAACCATTTCAAACATGTTATCATCTTTTCGGTATATTTTAAGATTTTTTTGTTTGCTGTACTGATTATATGGGTATCTAAATTAAAGACATGTTAGAGACGGAATGAAGAACTTTAACAATTCAGGAAAGAGAAGATAAATGTTATTTATGTACATTATTAAGGAGTGTATTCGAAAAAAAATGCGATACTTTGTTTAGTGAATAACTTTTGCATTCAGAAGTTATTCTCAAAACATCTGTTTCGAATACACTCCTTATTTCGAAAAAAATCCAAAAACAGTCATTCATGAAAACTAAATTTCACGTCCGGGCAGAACATTGAAAAGCATTTATAATTTGCGCTTGTTAAGAGTAAATTCTCTGAAGTTTTTTTCAACATAGGTCTTGCTTATGCAGTTTAATGATCTTATTTTGATACAAACAATAAAACTGAACAGGTTTGAAGTCATTTTTATTCAGTTTTATGAAAGTTATCACTCATCAACATTGTTGATAAATTTAAATTCTTTTTTTTTTATAATTTTCTACCTAACATTGATCATAAGGTACAAGAGAATTTTTTTTAGAATTTCTTAGTTTTCTAAAGATATCGTTTTAAAAACATGAAATTTTTGCCATTCATTTGGCATATTTTCTAAAATACTAAAGTAGGGTACTTCTGTCCAAAATACCCTTGCGGTGTAAAATGCCAAAGTGAATTCTTCTTACACAAATGTGTTATTAAAATCAATTCTTTGTAATAAAAATAAAAATAATTAGCAGACATTCTATTTAACGCGAATAAAAATCCAAAAAAAAATTAAGGTAGCTTTAAATCACTTAAGTAGTAAAAAGTCAGCAAATAAAAAACGCATTTATGCCAAGGTGAGTGTCTAAAACATTCTTACCATTGATTTTATTGGTTGTGCATAAAATATATTCAAATAATCAATTAATGTAAAACTGTTGTGAACTGTTGTTTTAAGACAAACTTAAAATTTATTAAACTTTGAATATCCGATCAAAATGGTCTCATTGATTGTTGGACAAATCGCCCTCCTCTCAGCAGCATGTTCGGTAAGATATAAACAAAACGATGTGTTTTATTCTGGATTTTGAAGCAAAGTTTATATGAATACAGGCCGATTTTAAATATGAAACATCGATCATATTCTTTGCTAAGTACAAAATTATCAATAGAATGCATTATAATTACAACTTTCGATCGAGTTTGAGAAAAACACGTGCATTGAAAATCGAATCGATTCACAAAATTTGTCGCCCACAGCAGCAGAAAAAATTGGTTATAACCAACACAGTTGAAAGAAAAGACACAAATTCCAATATTATTAGTTTTAAAATTGAAAAATATTCAAAAACCACTAGTTGTCAGGTGCAGATAAACTTGGAAAAAATATTTTTATTAATTTTTCTCGAATTTCTTAACAAAATAGATTTATTTTCAATGCGAACATTGTGTGGTTTTGGAGTCGTTTTTATTCAATGAAATGTAAATATTTATCAAAATGTTGAATGCAGATAAAATAAGGTTGCCAGATTTTTTCAGCACGTATCCGGGCTGGACGAATGAAGGCAGTGTTATCTTAAGACCTGGCCAAATCCGGGTATTCGATTTAGAAATTGTCGCCAAAAATCCAGGCAATATCCGGGCAAATTTTGTTGAAATCTTAAAACTAATCAACAAAAATAAAGATTTTATTTTCTTCATGAACACTCATTGGCAGATTTTAAATCTTATTTGGGCTTCCATAAAACCTTTATTATTACTTTTATAAAACTTGCTTCGAAAATTCCGTTTTGGATGCATAAATAAAATTTTTTTACAACATATTTTGTTTTTATTTTTTTTATTAGGTAAGTGAATAAATCAGGACAAATCTGGATAAAACCTGGCAATCTGGTAACCTAAAGATAAAAATTTCAAGAAATTGATGAAATGCATTCGGGTTTTCTGCTAATTTATTTCGCAAGCTCGGTTTTTTTTTATAACCAGGTGCATGTTCCCTCAAAATAGCAATAAAAATAAGCAGTTAAAGTCAGGTAATATGACTCGAAAGTTGTGTAATTGTAAAATTTCAGATAAAAAGTTATAATAAACTAATATAATTTTTTAACTGAAATTTACTGGATTTACGAGTTAAGATGTTTAAAAATGGTATTCTAAAAATATAAATATTTAGTAATAATAAACACTCGCTCGCCATTTTCTGCTCGCTAGTCGCTACCCACTTCTTGCTACCCGATTCTCGAAACTCAATATTCGCTGCCCGCTATAAGCTATTCGCTACTCACTTTTTACTACTCGCTATTCGACAATCGCTTCAGGCTACTTGCTTCACGCTACTCGCTATTCGCTTTTTGTTATTCACTATTCGCTTCTTCCTTATCGGCTCTTGCTTTTTGCTTTTCGTCAGTTGATTTACATTACTCGCTATTTGCTACGCGTTATTTGCTCCTTGCTATTTGATACTCGCTACTCGCTATTTCCAGTGTTCGGCACAAATGCGCTAATCCGCTATTCGCTAGTTAGTCCGCAAACATGCCGTTAGCGGTTTAATTTTGCCGCTAAGTTTTGATTGTTTTAGCGAATTTAAAAGTTCCGCTTATTTTTGGTTCCGCTAATTGAAGACCGCTAATTCCCATATATTTGTATCAATCTCTCGAATTATTAGTGATAGAATAAACTTTTTTTTTTACATGAATCAAGTAAAGGTGACATTGGACATCATTGTGATTGCTTGATTGGATTCATTGGAGGAACTCGTACTCGATCTCGAAAAAAGATGTTTCCAGTGTCATTTTTTTTCTCTTTTACCACTTTTTTTTCGCAACATTTACAGAAGAAGATAACAATAAACGGTGTTAAACAATATAAATCAATTTTTAACATCTCTCCAGCAGCATTTGTTTCAAGTGGCTAAGGTATTTACTTTTCACAAACTGTATTGAGAAAGATTTTACAGATCAGTTCATATATGTAAAAATAAAATAAAATCACCATTGTCGCCTTTGTTTTAAGTTCAAATAGAAATTGTATAAATGTTCACGTTTGACAATGCTCCTGCAAGATTTTTAATGAGGATAGTATAAAAAATGCCAAAAACAACAAAATGTAATGAATTGCACAAAAGATTGATTGCTTAAAAATTTCATACAAGATATCTACTTTGCACAAAACCGGTAATTCGAGTGAATTATTAACCAACATTTTGCTAAAAAAAGAGATATAGCTCCCATTTTCCACATTTGTTCTTTTGCTTCTGTAATTGTTCGAAAACTCGGTTGTTTTTATTTGTAGAACACAGAGATATGATAAAAATCATATCTTTGACAGTTTTGGTTTTGCTCATATAATTTTATGAAAGTTCGATTAATTTACCTTATTTTTAATTAAGCACTTGAAACTTTATTTATTTTCCCTTGGGGAGTTGTAAAATCTGCAGGGGGCGTGACTAAAGAAGTATTTGATATTTGTTCCGGCCTTAATGTTGGTCAACAGTTAGCGATTAGCGCTTTAAGCTTAAAGCGTTTTTCGGCACATTTAGCATATTTAATTAGCGATCGCTAACTTTACATAAGTTATCGATTCAATTAGCGGCGCTAATTTTTAAGCTAGCGATGCCGAACACTGGCTATTTCCAACTCGCTATTCGCTATTTGCTATGAGCTACTTGCTTTCCGCTACTCGCTGTTCGCTACTCGCATTTCATTTTTTATTACATACTTTTTCTATTCGCTACTCTCACTTCTCAAAACTTCTCTGCTATCTAAAGTTTTCAGAATAGTTCTTTCCTTCAAATTTCCCTTAATCCTAGTTATCCTAAACAGAATTTATCTTTCCATCATGTTACCAATCCTTATCCATACCTAACAGCAAATATTTCTCAATCTCATAAATAATTTTAATCTAAACCAGCCCGGCTAACTCAGGCGGTAGAGCATTAGACTCTTAAACTCGTGGTCGTGGGTTCGGTCCCTGCGTTGGGCGCCAAATGGGGTAAAAATTGAAGAATTATTTTGTAAAGCTACTTTCATTTTAAATACTTCAAATTCAGTAAACGGGGGAAAATTTGATCAAAATGACGAAATTTGCTTAAACTTAAATATAAAAATTAAGGCGTTTTCTTTTTACACCATCACGTATAAACGGACGGGCGGAATGAAGTGAAATTTGGTATCCGAGGGTTTTTCGGGCCAGAGATGGTTTTTATAATAGTTTCGAGTATCTCACTTTTTATGGAAGGGGGGCTCCCAAAAAAATCAACTAGAAATGGGACACCCCTCGAACAACTTAAAGGCGATTTTCATGAAATCTTATTCATGAGCAAGAAGAATCTAAAGATGTTTAGATGAATAAAACAATTTCTAACGATTTATTAAGAAACAGGTAAAACGAAGTTTACCGGGGCAGGTAATTTATAAAAAAAATCAAGTTAAATTCATTTTAATGTTTGAGAACATATGTTAATGTTGTATTTAAATTTTTTACCTAATCTGATTTTACTTAAAAAGTTTCCTAAGCTTTGGTTTGTTAGCTTTGTTTTGTTGCCTTTTCAGATTTTTGTAATCTGTTCCACTACAGTAATCGTTATTTTCATGCTTTAAAAGATAAATGACCACACGAGGTTCACAAAGCAAAAATAATGAAGAAATAAGCTGACCCGGTGTGTGTTTCCGAGCAGACTTTCATGGCAAATTTTTCTATCATACCTTCAAAGTAAAATTTGGTATCATTTTGCATGAATAAAGGTGGTGCCAAAATTTGGGTCACTTTTCATATATGGATACCTCGATTATCCCATGTGTTGTTTTCTCTGAAACCTTAATGATATCTCCTTTAACCAACGTTGAGAAGAGTTTTGAGGGCTATGATGCTACTTTTAAGGTATTATTAACTGCCAATATTTGGCATAGTTGTGCGCTCAAAAATCTGTTTGAAAAGGTATTATTTTTTATTACTTTTTTGGCGCAGGTTTGTTTGTTTGTTTGTGTTCTATAGACACAGCCATCTTAAGAGCTAGAGCTCTGAAATTTAGTATGGATGCTCATTAGGCCCAGGAATGATGAAACATGTTTTCAGATTTTCGGATGACCCCTTCTGAAGGGGGTCGATGGCTCAATTTGGTCACATTTCGATTCATATCGATTCAAGCATCAAAGTCTCGGGTTGTGACACCTTGCGAAAACTATGGCTAGAACAACTTTAAAATCCTTCCGTTACCAATTGGACTTAAAACATAACGAATGGGGAGGGGGCTCTGTGGTGAAATTGAGATAGAGATTTGTTTTGGAACTTGAAAGTAAGCTAAATAAGCTTTTTCGTACCTATTTTTTGGACTTACAGTTGCTTGGGCTGTTTGCCGAATAAAAAAATCATCTCACCTTGTCACAACGCTTATATTTACTAAAATCGATACGAAATTTCATTTCTGATGGATATAAATTTATTGCAAACATCTTGCGTGAATATACTCAAAATCCAGTGCTAAGATGAATTTAAGTGCAAGAAAATATGAGGAAATGTAAATTTAAAAAAAAATTCAAAAAACAGCTTCCTTTAAAAATTTGTCAATAATTCTGTGTTTCGAATTTTGAAAATCTAAATATGCGAAAATCTGCAAAATTACGTCAACTTTTTAATCCTCTTTTCAAAATTTTCTGTTATGACTTAAACAATTTTGGCTTATCGATTGAAAGCACGGTTTTCACACCACTTTTTTACGTTTTTGTGGTCATGATCATAAAATATTTAACAAAAAATCCGCTTGTACAACGTATAGTTACTAGCTTCAGCTTTTTTGGACACTAAGTGAATTTTTTTTAGCATTCCGTAGATGATCAACAGTCTTTTTTTTCCGAAGCATCTGTTTTTTCGGATTTTTTTAGACTTTGAACAACGAAAAACTGTAGTGTTTTAGGTGAATATTGTCTGGAAATATATTTGAAATACACCATGAGATTCCAAAATCATGAATTTTGTAAAAATTGGTTGAGAAAAAAATGATATATTGCGATTTTAAGCGGGAAGTGTCAAATTGACACTCAAAGACTGATAAGGGAGTTTTTTTTCATGCGCTTTCAGGGTGCGTCCATGAAAAAATTAATGATGCAAAATCAATGATTTCAAGAATTTATTGAGGTTCTCCGAAGGAATTGTTTTATTTCGATGCACTCGAATAAAGTTACAAGCCGCCAAACTTCCAATAGTGTCATATTGACACTGAAGAATGAATAATGGTTAATCTGGTCTGAGAGTCTCGTGACGTAAACTGCAATATTTTACATAGGTATGCTGACTTCAATTGTTCTGGAATGGTGATTGGAGTCAGCATAACTATGTAAAATAACGCAAGTTAAGTCAAGTGATTCGCAGAATAAGTTTCAATGAATGTCAAAATACGTTGGTGGGAAAATTTGATGAAAATCACTTAAAATTTGATCAGAATGTGAATTTAGTGAGTCAATTTTATAGAGGAGCCTAAATCAAAATCAAAAATGAAATTTAAATATTTTTTCCCAAACTCACTCACTTCACTTTCTCGCAGCATATCTCGACTACAACAGCTAAGAGCTTTGCGGTTCTTGGCTTCATAAGACGAAACACGCCATTCTTCAACGACTACTATAGCCTAAAAGCACTTTATTGTGCTCTTGTACGCAGCATTGTCGAATACGGAGTACAAATCTGGGCTCCATACCAGGTTGTACAGTCAAACCGGATTGAAAGAGTACAACGATGCTTCCTCAGATACGCTCTGGGCCAGATACCATGGAACGACGCCTTGAACCTCCCGCCCTACGAACAGCGCTGTTTGTTGCTGAGTCTACCGACGCTGGCATCAAGGCGAATTCTCCTACAACGGCTCTTTGTCTTTGATATTCTACAGAATAATGTGGACTGCCCAGAATTGTTGTCGTTACTTCCGTTTAACGCTCCTGTAAGATCTACTCGGACGCAGGAGTTCCTCAGACTTACTACTAGACGAACCCGATACGGACAAAACAACCCTTTGGATACATGTTGTGCTCGTTTCAATGAAATAGTTAGTAACTTTGATTTTAATATTTCTAAGGCTGTGTTTAAAAGTAGAATAAGATAGTACCCTTTCGTAATGTGTAAACATCTCCACATGTCTGCAAAGACTAAATAAATAAATAAATAAAAATATAAATTATTTTCCATAATTTGTAATAATTGAATTTTAACCTTTGTTGAGTAGTATAATGAATCAAAATTTCATTTTGTTCTCTGTTTTTCTTAGTTCTGAAATCTGGGTTAAAAGAAGTTTTTAAGCATTTAACCACGAAAGGAAAAAGAGGAGATTTTATTACGTTTTCTTATTTTTCAATTGTTTTTTTTATTACAATGATAAAATATTCAAAAAACAACACAGTTGATACCATTATTTTTCGCAAACTGACTGAATAAATTCCTTAAAAAATATAAATTAAACCAATTAAAACGATTTAAGGATGCCTTTACTAATAAGGTACAAATCAGAAGTTCTCGTGTTATTATCATAAATATAAAAAAAATCTGTTCAGTTGTTCCGAGTATGTCCTTATTTTACAACCATATCAGTTGAATATCATTTTCCTTGAGTGATATAATGTTCTCTAAACTGTCTGTATACTAAACCAAACAAAATAACGGGGCAAATTAAGGTAATCAAAATTTTTCCCACGTTTATCCGGCCTAATTTAATCAAAAACTTGACAAAAAATATTCAATCCGATAATTGGGTAACATCCGACCAAATTTGGTCAAAACACAAAAACTACTTAACAAAAATCAAAAAGTAAAACACTTGAATTTCTTTTTTCGTCGAAACGCATCAACAGATAATAAATCTTTTTCTTAGCTATCAGAAACCATTTCTGATTGTTTTCTAAATTTTCTAAAAAAAATTGTTTTAATACCTTAAAATAAAACTCATAATAACTAAAATAGAGATTTATGTTTCATTTTGCAAATAAAGTTAACAAGTTTGGTCGAAATCTGGTCTTTTTTAAACGAAATCCTGGTTAACAAGCCTTATCAAAATTTGTATCAAATAACCAGACAAAGTAAAACCGGGCAAACTTTGGGTAGATCAGCTTAAAATTTTTAAAGTTGCCCTGTCATGACCTTTGTTTGGTACGAATAAACACAAAAAAATGATAACCAATGATCGTGCTTTTTCGCGCGACAAGCACAACAAGAAAAATTGCATGCAAATCGGATGAACCCCGCAAGAGTTGTTCGTCTTCGCAGATAATTTCGCCTCCCTTTTTATATATATATAAGATGAAGCTACTCAAAAACTTGATATTTTGTTCAGTTATCACCTCTTCATTTCATGATGCTTTTTTTTATTTTTAATAGTTGAAAATTATATTGGTATAAATCAGTATCCCTTTTCCACGGTTCTAGTTTTAAAAGTTTTCAAAATTGTAAATTTTTTATTAATGACATTGTTAAGCTTTATTCGAAGAGTTTTCATTGTTTTGTGTTCAGCTACTAGAATTATGAAGGCAAGCACACAAGTAACATTAAAGTTGAAAAAAATTTTTTTTTTGCATCTACGGTTCCCCTTCGCCATTTCCTTCCACAGTATATGGTTCCAAAAACAAGCCTCAATTCCAAATGTGTGAGGAAATCCGCAGCACGAATGGAGTTGTCCAGAGGCCAAGACAGGTCATTAAACACGAAATATGTCCACTGCTTGGCCCGGGTTGACACAGAACTTGTCCCAGGAATTTTCGGTAGCCAACGACAGTCCAAGACAAAAAAAAACCCTCATAAATGGATGTGTAATTTGTTTTTTTTTTTGTCTACCGGATCTGTTATGATGGAGTAATAATTAAAAAATCCAACTGTTTCTGTTGTCTTTTCGACTGTTTGTCTTCTGCCTCTTCTTGGTTCAACGTTTTTGCATGTGTTTCCCAATTGTGATATTTGGTGGAATCGCGGCAGAATGAACTTGAATTAAGATGACATGGGTAGTTTTTGTTTGACCTTTTTTAGTCAGATGTCACTTTGTCAATAAATCGCTATGAGGACACCTTAATTTGGAGATCGCCTACTATGGATGAAGTAAAAAAAAAAACATAAACGACAAGTTTGGAAAATTTGTTTCTTGTTAATAGGATTACATATGCATCACATCACAACACAACAAAATGCGTGTGAAAAAGTCCTGTATATCAATATTAATTCAGTTTTTTTAACTGACAAAAAACATTTTTGTTTTAAACCTCATTTAAATGATTTGTCAGACTTGATAATCTTGTTCATCTCGTTCGTTTGGAATCCGTTATTCAAAACATTCCTCTATCACCTCTACCCCTCGTGGTAGGTAACCTTTTCCAAAATTCTTGAGAAATCATTTTCTCAAACCGTAAATAAAAAAAGCGGAGTCTAGCCAGCAAATCAGCTGACAGAAAAAATGCCCACAATAATTTGCCCCGTTCGTCTTCGCCACAGGGTAATTAATTCATCGGCTAGTTTGGTATCGAGAAAGAGAGAAAAAAAAATGAAATGCCATCATCAGCCATAAATTGATTACAGAGTCACACAGCTCGCTTTTTTTTGCCGATCCATTTGAGACTGGTCCATGCAGAAATTTTGAAACCCCCCAAAAGAGGGTCTGTTGATCAGATTTTGGATTCTTAACCACCTAAGAAGAAGTTTCGGGAAATAATCTTTCATTTTTTCACTTCAGCAAGGAATAGCAAATGAGGCTCAACAGAACTTTGCATACTGGTTGACCCCGGGAATTATTCTGGATAGCGGATTTTTGGTTTTTTTTTTAAAGAAATATATGTTCTGAGGCTTCCTAGAATCTCTCGATTCCTTTTTTTTCACCGGAGGGGATCTGATGAATGATCTAAAACAGCGAGAGCGATCTGAACGGAGGAAGGCCAGGAACAAGAAAAACCATAAATTGGGACTCATTTGTTTTTTCTGAGCACTCCGGAATTGGGGGATTTGAATAATTGTGTTAGGATAACATTCCCTAACAGCAGTTATAAATGAGATTGGAAATTAATCGGTTCGGAAGACAGGCCGTTAAAATGGTTTACGGTTTGTTTGGGTTTGTTATTTATCAATTCGAAGTTTGCCGAAGTAGAACATGAAAATAATGATAGTTAAGATTAGAATTCCGTTTTGACTAAGGGATACCGGATGACCTTCATTATAAGACTTCTGGTTCAGTTTTCATAATGGTTATTAGGATCATTCTACAGATTATGGTTGTTAGCATCGTTATAAAATATAGTTTTGAATTTGATTCAAAGGTGGTAGCCGCTTTCTTTTGAATCAAGATGATATTTCATTAATTTTTTTTTTATTTACAGGTCAAAATCTGTGACTCGTGTTGAAAAAATTTTCCTTTTGCAACTTGTTGCATGAATTACTAGTTTGATAGGGTTCAAGCTTATGAACTTTGAAACAGAGTAAAAAAATCATATAAACTTATATTAAAGTTTCGAACTGAAATCAAAGACAAAATCACCTTTCCCGAACAAATTGCAGTCAAATTTTCCATTGAGATGATCAATTTTTATATGGCGCTTCATATGCGTAGGACTTCTACTGGCAGTCTAACTTTCATATCTTTCTTTTAACATTGTAACTGCTTATAATTTAATGTTAAACTTCTGAAAACCAATTTTTTTCGCTGAAAAAGTAACAGAAGTATGGTCTTATGATTACATACAACATACAACATACATAATAACTTCATCCATATGGAAACACTTTTGACATTTCTTTTTCTAGAAAAATCACCACATTAGCTAAAAAACTTTATTTCAGAAATTTTTTTGGTTACAACAATTTAAATTATATGTCAATTTCATGTTTTTCCAAAACCCGCCTTTATACTTTTGAATATTTCTGTTTTTCTACCTAGTATAGGATCATTTTTTAAAAAAGAAAAGCCAGAATGGTGGAATGTTTTTAGACTTTACTGTCAATAGCCATTTTAAATCGAAAAAAAACATGAAACAATGATTTCTGGTGCGGCCAAAATGATAACACTAGGGAACAGCATTTTTGGTGCTAACACAGTAAATTTTTGCCTCGATTTATAGCAAAAAAAAAATTGCTGGAAAAGTCCAGTGCCAGTGCCAAGACACCTCTTATGTCTTGTACGTACTTGAATTCGTGTGTAATCGAACAATGCAGTGTTTTAGTTAATAATTTGAATAAAGATTAGTTTATCTATGTCAGAAGATTTTTTTTAACAGAGAAAAGTTAAATGTTTGCACTTGCCCTGGTTTATTTCATAAAAGTTTATGTTAATAGCGTACAAAATTTAACGATATATCAAAAGATGCAGAATTTAAAGCAATGCATTTTTTCATTCAAAAGAATCAATGAAAAAATTGAAAATCTGACTTGAAACGATCGATCTTTCATAGATCGATCCAAGATCGAGCAATCCTAGTTCTTACAATTCTAAATTCTAAATTGAGTTCGAGAATATAAAAAATAAATTACACTGAGTAACAAAAAAGATTTTTTGAAAATAGTCCAGGGTTTTCCAACTGAATTAGACTAATATTGACGCCCTGAGTCCGAAAATGATCATGGTTTTGTTCAATCAGGTCAAAACCCCTATTACTAGCATATTGAAGCGTATATAGCCATATGGCTGTATCTCAAAAAGTTGACCTGATACAGCAAAATCAATGTGATATTCTAACTCAGGACACAAAAATTAGTCTAAATCAGCTGAGAAACCCCAGACTATTTCTTGGCTGTCACCTAGTGTTATCATTCAAAAATCACTTCAATGAATCAAAAATAAGCTCATATTGAACGAGTATAAAACTGATAAAAGATTCATCGAGGAACATTCAACTTACATAAATTTTGAGCCAATCAAATCAAACAATAAGAAAAAAATATCTTAATTATTCGTCTATAAATATTACCTTACTTTTCACCGGGATGTTAAATTGTATGTATCATAAACATAAGCAAAGAGCAAGAAAAAATACAACTTCGGCAATTTTTAGAAAATTCAAAAGAAAATTATTTAACTTTTTTTTCTGAATAGAGATGCCAATAAGCCTGGTTTTCAGGATTTCCCTGATTTTTTAAGGCTCAACACTGAATTTCTCTGATTTTTGAAAATACGCCTGATTTGGCCTGATTTTTGCAAATGTTATGAAAAATGGATAGTAAGGAACTGGATTAGGTACCATTGCTGAAGTAAAAAAGTGAAAATGTGGAGTGACCAGAAAAAAAAGAAAACTTACAGTAAAATTTCCGTTACTTTGACGTAGCCTGATTTTTAAATCACCAGTTCCCTAATTTTTGAAAAAAAAATGCTGGCAACCTTGTTTCTGACATCACCAAAAAGCCTTTTTAATTTTTTTTAATAAAAGATTTCGATTTTTTTAGCAGACTGCAAAATGTTTTGTGTTCGAAAATATTTGAGATTCTGGTTCAATTATTTTTAAAATTTTGTCCAATTGCTGTATTTTCGTAAAAGAATTTTTTTTCAAATTCCTGTATTTTCGTAAAAATGGAAAAAAATTAAAGAGAGAACTTATTAAACTTTTTTCTTAGAAGTCAAAATTACTAGCAGTCATCGAGAAAATAATCATATAATTAAAACCTATATTTTAAATGTTTGTAACATTTAACAATTTTTTTTCAACAATATACACAAATTTCAAAACTCCCAAAACAGTCAAAATAAACCCTTAATTTCTTGCATCAATGTGATTTTTGTAGGCCTATGCTTTCAGAAATTGATCCTTCATTTCATATCTTTTAAATTATTTCTAGACAAGGCCTTAGGATGAACTGCCTCATGAGGGGGGTTTAGTGACTGGTTATTTTTTGTGATATTCTTCGCTCAAATAATGCATTGATAAAAGAAATTTTAGCAGGTATTATTGGAATACTCACTTTGAAGTTCTTTAATATTAGGTTTAAGTTTAGGCAAATATTCGAGCAATATCCGGTCAAATTTGTTCAAACCCAGAAATTTCTCTTTAAAAATGAAAAAAATTGAAAAAAAAACATAAAAACTTAACAGCGGATTTTAAATCGTGTTTAAGGCTTTCACATCCTGAGATAGTTATTAAAAATTTTTTATTTTAGTAGAAAATTTTTAAAAAAATCGTACAATAGATGTATAAGTTTTAACACTTTTCATGCCGAAAAAAAACTTTATCCAGTTTGACAGATTTGCTTAATGATATCATCAAAAAACTTGATATTGCTTTCAATACTCTTTAAAAACACTGTGGTTGTAAAAATATTTTTCGAACAGTCACAATTTTTTTTTAAAATTAATACTTTTATAATTCAGTTTCCAGTCTGGGCTTAAATTCATAAAAATGCGAAACAAATCTCCACGATTCGCCTTTTAAATCTGGGTTCCATATGTTGGAATATGATTGATTTGCATAAAGCGTTTGAAATTTCAAAATTGCATCCATCCAAACATGAATTTATATGATTTTAGCTAGTGGAAATATTATAGTATTTTTTTACCCCTAAACGTATGCAACACCCTTACGCTTTTTTTTTGTAAAAACATTTTAGACAGAAAAATGTAAAATTTAATTCGAACAAAATCAAAAATTACTGCAATTGGTGCTTTATGCGTAATGGCTTTATAAATATACCAAAAACTATAAATTTTCAAACGTTTTCATTTGATTTTTCACAGTTGCAAAGTTTATTGCAACTTACCCCTTTTCTTAGTAGGGTTGCATGTTTTTGTTAATTTTAAAAATAACTGGAGAACCAAAAATTTTTCTGACTATGTCAATTTGATGTCCCTTCAACATTTAACGTTTTGGTGTTCAGGCGGTAAGATTATTTGTGGGGATTTAGGGGGGTGATAAGGACGAAAAAATTCAAAGCTACGCTCAAAACAGTTAACAAACCCATATTTAAAAGTTCAAAGTATATGCAATCAGAAACTTTATTGGATGGAGGCCCCTTTAGTAGAAAATAATCCTGAATTTAGAAATCGGCGTAAAAAAAAAAACAAAAAAAAGCAAATTTCTCCATAGACCCGCTAAATTATGTAACATTTGGCCATTGTAAACTTTGTATGCAAATATTTTTTTTTTCATTCTTACACCTCCCAAGACTTTTTTGGTTTTTGGTTGGTTCCACTGCAAGTATAGCTATAACAATTTTGGAAGTAATTTGTTGAGTCCTGAATAAGCGCAATCAGCGTTTTAATTTTGTATAAAAATTGGTTTGGAAAACCAAAATTGTTTATCAAAAATTAATAAAAATGAAAAGGTCAAAAAATAGAACTATGGATTTCAAACTTTCCTTGAATCTTGCTGTACATGTCAAGTCAACAAACCACAAACCTCACTTGTACCACAGATAAGATATTCTGTGTTTTTGACTGTTAATTCAAAAGCTTTTTAACTCTAGTTCGAAAAATAAAAAATCGCAGAAAAAAACTTTGCATAGCTCATGAATTTGTTGGTTTAAATAATCTTGGCTAAAACATTTCATGAAATTATTGAAAGCTCTAGAAAGCAAAGCTTTCCATTTTTAAATGCTTTTCAATGGATTCAGATTTTTAATTTTTTTGCATACACATATTTTTTTATTTACAAGTAGTTCTATAAAGGCATTTAACTCATGAAGTTTTTTTTATTTTTTTTTATTCTAAATTGCTAAATTTTGAACCTTACACCTTTGAACTTTGGCGACAAAAAGTTATTACACTTAAGATATATTTCTGATAGTACGCTATACAATTGCAATTTATTTACTTATATCATGATTTATGAAAATTTAAGAAATCAAGCTGGATATTAAAATTGAATTAACATTTCAAACCATCAAACTTTCTACCTTAACTTTCGATTTTGATTCTTTGAAAAATCAAAATTTCATAAGACACATCTTTTTTAAAAAATTTCTTTCTTTCATTAAATAATTAAATAATCTGCATACTTATTTATGTTGTCAGTTAAGAAAAAATAACGAATGAAGCAAAGAATTTTTTTTTTATTTTCATGAGATAAATTCTGCATTTCAAACTTCATTTTCTTAGATTTTTTTTTTCGAAATTCAAGTAAAAGCTTTCTCCAGAGAGTGTTAAATCTGATTACAAACAAGGCCGCAACAAATTTAAAATCCTTCTTTTGACACTAAGAGCTGGAAAACGCGAGGGGGGGGGGATAATAAAAAATAATGCGAAAAACAAATGAATTGCACAAAAGATTGTATGCAACTGACTTGCATACTATATGATTGCAAAAAACCTATAAACAAGAAATTTTTTTTCGAAAAATTCAAAAAATTTAAGAAAACAAAAGGAGATAAAACTCTTATCTTCCACAATCTGATTTTTGCTCTTGTAATCTTTTAATTTTACCTAATTTTTCAAAATTTCCATTAAATACATCAAACTTTATTTATTCTCCCCTTCGGGGTTTTTTTTTGGAAATTTCGAAGAGGAGGGGGGGGGGAGAGAATGACAACAGAAGAAATTAATATTTGTTCCGGCCTAATAAATACATTTTGATTTTTTTTAAAAGCATTTTTAGTTTGCTCCTTTTTTTTCTTTAGGTTGAGATATTTCAATAAAGAAATTAGAAAAAAAAAGTCTCTTTACAGATTGTTAATTCATTTTAAAATCTGAGTTAGAGCTGTTTTTAAACTATTCACTGATACAGAATTTTTATGTGGTCTGGGTTATAATTAAAAATTCTGTATTTTTTTAACCATGTTTTAATTTCATTTCCTTTTTCAACATTGAACTGATGTCTGATTTTGAATTCTTATTTTGAATTCATGTTCTTTATTCCAAATGTTGATTTCGAGGAACAAAATAACCTTTTCAAAAATTTGCAATTTAATAAATTCTTCCAGATCTTAATTGTGAATTTGCTTTCAGATTCTGAATTTTGTCAAGAGATATTGATACTATTTTATGATTTTTTTTTTCATATTTCTAATCGTTATTAAAACATATTTTCCATTCGCTTTTGGAATTTTCAAAACGATCTTCCAATAAAAAATTTCGAATTTTAAATGCTGAAGCCACTTGCTTTATTATGTTTTAAGTCAACACAATAATGTGAATTTTTATTTCTGAAGAGTGGTTCAAAAGTATATTTCTAATAAATTATGCTTTTTGATTTTCAGTTTTAACTTTGACTTTCTCAACTAAAATTTCATTGTGAGGCTGACAATTTAATCGGAATTGTTCTCTATAGCAATCAGCAGTTTTATTTTGAATCTCTAATTTTTCCTTTGAGATCTTTTTATGTTGGATTTTTATTCAACGAGTTTTTAAATTTTGGCTTGGCATGTTTTTTATTTATATTAAATTTTTAAGCATCTTGGAAATCAGTTTTAAGCAGAAACACAATTTGTTTTTACAACAAATAAATTTGAAAAAATACCAATTTGCTGCATATGAAAATGAGAAATATATTTAGGAGGTTTCCTAGAAAAATTGCCCAGACCCCATTGAAGTTTAAAAACGAACACAAACACATACAGGATTTCAATAAAACTTGATGTTTCCTCGCAGAGATTCCTTTTACTTAAAACTAAGCGTACATTTTTCAAGGATTTGATGGCTAGCATCTTTCAATTGCCATCCAACCACCATCCCACAGAAAGTGCACTATGTTTGCCGTGACCGAGACTCGATCTCACGACCGATGGCTTAGAAGACATGAACGCTATCCTCTACGCTACGGGCGGTGGCTTAGTTAAAAAAAAGTTGCATGATGCCCCAGTTGACAGTACGTAAATATTGCCATAATTTTGTTTTATGGATTTTCATAATCATATATTATTTGCTGAACATAAACCAGACACATATTTGAATAATATACAGCAGGGTTTTAATATTTTTGAATAATTTACAAAAGTTGAAAAATATTGACGGAGTAACAAAATTTTCCACAACAGAATTCGATTAAAGAATAGTTGAAGTAACTATTAAAATAAATTTTGAAATGATGTGAATGAGCTTCGATAAATTTTTAAACGATTTGGAATCGATAGTTATCGATATGCCCTAAAGTTTTCTCATCATTAAAACTATTCGATTGAAATTTGTCAACGTTCTCACAAACGTGATGTCACCCGAAACAATAAATAAAAATGATTGGAAGTACAAATAATGTTTTAAATATTGAACTATGTTGAGTTTTTAAAAATTTCAATTGTACTTGATGGTCTTGAAGCCAAAGAGGTATAAGAGCATGAAATAAACTTGACAGACTGTCAGGATTTTTCCGGGATTGCCCGGATTGCAATGAAAAAATCGCGGATTTGCCCGATTTTATTCACTTTATTTGACAAATCAAACAGAAAAAAACAAATTGTCTTGTAATTTTTTTAACTAATGCGTCCAAATCCAAATTTCGTGAGTAAGTTATATTTAAAATAATCATTAAAAGTTTTTGGGAAGTCTAATACGAATTAAAACCTACTGATAATTTTAAATGAATTTATATCCGTTTTCATTTTTCAAACTTCAAGCATGCAAGTAGAATGCTCAACTTTGAATATTTTTGTTGCACTGCACTTACATTTCCCGATTTGACAGTTTAGCAGCTTCAAATAACTTTTTGGACAGTAAAAACGAGAAAATTTCAGTAAGTACACCATATATTGTTACACCATTTCAAACACATAATTAATAATGCCATTTTAATAGACTCCTTGAAAAAGGCGTAATTAATGCCGAAACGTCGGACGAAGAAATAAAAATTGTTTTTAGATTTTTCGTTTTACAAATCAAACTAAAAAAGCGTATTGTATTATAATTTTTTTTTATTATGTGAGTATGTTTTATAAAAATCACCATAAAACGTTTTTAGAAAGTCTAAAATATGATTTGAAACCTGCTGGTAAGTATTGATGAAACTTATTTTTTCAATTTTTTCCTTGAGTATTTTCTTGGATTTGACCAAATTTTTTCGGAGATATGGTTCGTTTTTTTTGTCAACTAGTTTGAAATTAAATGCCCGGCTTTCCCGGGTTTTAAGAAAAAAAAAAGGACCAGATTTGTCCAGCCAGGATACGTGCTGAAAAAATTCTGGCAACCTTAGCATAGAAGCTTATGTCGATAAAACACGCCTTCAAGTTTTAGAGTAACGCAATTTTTAGAAAACATCAAAAATGAAGATTAAAATATGAACAATCGTTTTGAATTATCAATTCCAAATTTATCAGCATTGGATTTTACCTTTTTGACTCTAAGGGCTTAAATTTAAATTGTCTCTTTATTCAGTGTCGAATTTGGAAAGAGTTACATTTTTAATCACCCTGATTCATAAGCAGAAGCATTTTTCTTATATTTTCTTCTATTGTGGAAAGGCTGTTGTTTTTTAAGTGAGTATTCTTTTTTTTTTTGTTTTATGATTGATTTGCTCTCGTTGTGCTATCAAATTTAACAAATTAAGATTATTCAAATACCTGTACCTTTAAGAAAGTTTTTCACTATGATAACAAGCCTCTTTGAAGTTGTATCATCTTTCATACCTGAAAAGAGAAATAAAGAAAACAAATTATTAGATTTAGCAGAATTTGAAATATCGATGGAAAAATTTGATGTGTTTATAATTTAGAATCAAAAACTCTAGCGTTTGCATTCAACACATTGTAGATAACTTAGACTATTCACCGAACCGATTATAAGACATTGCAGCTGTTTGTCGTCTGTCAGTAAATACCATTATCATCATCATCATCATCATCATCAGCACCAAGTAGCGGTATAAAGATTTAAATATGAATTAAACCAGCAGCCTGTTGAATGACTTATGTTGCGCGTTTTGTTTTTTGTTCTTCAACCAAACATAGCGGAATCCTAAAATGACTTTCAGAACAAAAACAAAACACAAAATGACAACCCTTCGACCCGCAAATGTGACACCGGGAAGACGACGTTTGATGGTTTAGCCATTCGGGGACAAGAAACATTCACCAGAAAAGAGCACCTCAGTCCCTACGAAGCTTAAGACAACTGCACTGACTGGTGGTCATTAGAAGGCGGACTACCTGCCTTTTTCTCCCTCAAAATTATCTTGTAAATAATTGCGCAACCACATTTTAATGGGAAAGTTGTGTGCTGAAACACCGCTCAAGATTGGCATCTTTCGGGTTTTCCTTCTAGAAAACTGGAAACATCACCCAGCTGACGATACGATTATGACATATCGTAAACAGTTAGCAACGATTTGCTAACCTTTTCTCTGAAGAAAAATCCCACCTGAATCCCGAAAGATAACCTTGATTAGTAGGAAGTGTAGTGTCTGCGCAAGAATGATGGTCCAAACACACCTGTAGCGAGTTCAAAAGGGAGTGCGCTCTCAGTAAGATGATCATCATTAGATCTCATCAATGGTGGGGAAAGCTTAACAACAACAGCAACAGCAATGTTTGCCGGTAAAGACTGACTGCATTTGAAAAGATAAATCACTACTCATTAGAATAATTTAACAGTTTTTACGCCGACGACGACGACGGCGACGAGGACGATCTTTCTTGAGAAAAATGGCAAAGATTTGTATCTAAATTAGCCATTTTGATAACCACTGAGCAGTGAAGACTTTTCTATGGGCAACTTTGTATTCAGTAAGTGACCTCACGTTGGTAGGAAGATGAGAAAGAAAGTTGACTTATCTCCGGCAAAACGATCGTAATTTTATAGCTCTTTAAACTTAAAAAAGGGTTTTTAGATGGATAACGGCAGAAGTGTTCATCCTTCTAAGTTTACGTGTTCGGAAGACAATTATTCTATGCAGTTGGGTTGAAATAGTCGTAATTAAATTCAATCTGAATTCTTAATTGATACAAGACATCTTCTTTCGTTTTTAAATGCTCCCATGATTGTTTCTGTTAAAATTATAGTTTAAAATTTTGATTTTTTAAACTTGATGAATGTAAAAGTGTCAAATATTGTCAACTGTATTTTGATTAGACTCAGTATCAATTTCTATTTAGAGTTATCTTAAAAGGTATTTCTTAAACACTTTAATTGCTGATCTAACAGCTTGAGAAGCTCATAGTTGACCTTGTTGAAAATCATTACAAAATTTCATCAGACGGTTCCAATAATATTCTGTACAACTGGCGGAAAAAAAATGACGAGATCGGTACAATTTTTTAACTTCGAATACTTGATATCTTATTCAATTGGGAGGTGGCTATGCTGGGGATATTGTATGGCATGAGTTGGACTTATTGATGTGACGAGTTCACACTCTTATTTACTAGGCCAGATTTACAAGGTGCGATGATATCTTTGCTTTAAAACATACCATAATTTTCAAAAAAGTTTCAAAGTAAACACAAGAATATGTGCAGAAATGTTTAATTTAAGTTTAGTTCAGTAAAGTTAAGTTCAGTTAAGAAAAACTAAAAGAAAGATCCAATGAAATTTAAATCACCATACACTACATTTTCCCAAAATTAGGAAATTGACGAAAACATGCAAATAAAAACACACACAAAAGTAATAAAACAAGTTCGTTTAACAATCTAGTTAAAAGAAAATTGTATAAGAATTCAGAGTCCCTGTTAAAAACAATGAAAAAAAAATGGAAAATCCAAAAAATACCTTGAAACTTTTGGACTAATGGCAAGCTTAAAGATTCTCGCCGAAAAAAAAAATGAAAACAATAAACAAACAGCATTTTATTTGATATTAAATTTGGAAAAGTTCGATTTTGATGAAAAAACTCCTGATTTGGCCCGTGTTCATTCACTTTATTAGCAAAATTGAACAAAAATGTTTAATTAGGTAATCATTATTTCATATCTTTGCGTGTCAAATGTCGATATTGTTTGAGGAAGTTTTATCAAAATCATATCTAACGGTTTTTTGGAAGCGTACAGTACGATTTAAAAACTGCTGATGTGTTTCTATTTAGTAAAAAGTTCCAAGTGTGCTTCTTGTTGAGTTCTGTATAATAATCTCTGATTTTTTTTACAAAATTTGCCCGGATAATTCCCGGATTTTGGGTTACATATTTTAAAATCAAATGCCTGGATTTTACTAGATTTTTTAATAAAATTTCCTGTATTTGTCGGGCCCGGATGCAAGCCCGAAAAATTTTGGCAACCTTTGGTTTGAGGTCATTTAGACCCGGATGACTTTTTTAGCTGTATCTTAAAAAAAGAAAACTAACCGATGTTAATAAATAATCCTTTTTTGAAATCGTCTACATGTGCTTTTTCAATGGATCATTAGATAAAATTATTATAATTTGATTGGTGTCTGAAAATTTAACAGAAAAGTAAAATGGTAAAAAAATTTTTTTTGACGTAAACCATCACCATTCTGATTCGACTATTAAAATTTTATTATGTCAGATAAATTTAATTAAAAATAAAAGTAAAAATAGATAATTGAATGCCAATGCAATTTATAAAAATAAAATAAAAGATTTATTTCAAGTATGAAAAGTTGGTATTTTCTTATTTATGGTTTAATAAATAAAAACATAAGAAAAATTTGAAAAATCGTTGATTTTTCTCTAGAACACAATTTTATGTTTATTTCATAATCATAATTTTTTAAATTTTTCAATAAGTTATTTTCCAAATTCTGACTGTCTGAAAAAAGCAATATTTTTTGGATTTTGAAAAATGGTGGGGAATCGTGGGCCACCAAATCCAAATTGACCAAATAATATGCAAAGTTTATGAATTGACCCAAAACTGTGATTTCCAAATTCATTTCGTTATTTAAAAGCAATTTCAGAAGATGAAATAAAAAAGAGAGCTGTGTATGATCGCATAAATTCCAAAACCTGGCTCGCGAACGTTTTGGAAAAATTCCTTATATAGGATGGACCAAATATTTTTCATAACTATTCATTTGGCATAAGAAAACTTTGCAGATAGGTAAAACGTATTTTGAGTTCTGAAAATGTATAAAAACATAAAAATATAGGAGATTCAAGATGTGTGGCCCACGATTCCCCACAAGCTAAGTGCAAATTGGGTGCGTTTGTGTGACTTATTGAAGTTTCATCAAAAATTCCTTTTCCACGTGATAGATCATGACAAAACTAAGATCATAAGCGTATGAGCATATTTTTGTTATGCACTTTAGGTTCCCCATCGATGATGTTAGCGGGTGTTTTTTTTAATTATGTAAGTAAATTTTTCTAACTTTTTTTAGCTTGATAAATAGCATATGATGCGTATTCCAGTCAACAACATATAGGAATAAATGCTCAAGTAAAGCGACGACGATGACAGTTGGTTTGAGATTTTTATCTCAACCCACATCTGAGATATTAAAAGTGGCCCACGTTTCCCCATGGCCCACGATACCCCACTCCCCCCTACTAAAATACAATCTAACCTTCTATCCATCTGTAAAATTTCATAAGCTTTAGATGTCCCTACTAAAAAGGACATCACTTTTCACCGCTAAGGCCGACAAATTAAAGTAACATACAAACATTACGGTGGTTAATCTCTTCAAACTAAAATACAATTTTTAACAATTTTTATCATATTTAAAACTTTGATAAGCAAACAACGAGAGATTTATTTCGATATAAAATGGACCAAATGTGCAAACTTCATATTCTTGAGTTATTCAGAGGGTCGTATTAGAATTCCTTTAATATAAATTCATGATAAAATTCAAAGTTTTTGAGTAATTGTGTTCAGTACAACGAAAAACGTGAAGCAAAAATCGATATGCCTCAAATTAGGTCCTCAATATGTTGAAATTCTGGGATTTAATACTTTGTGGTAGGTAACGAATTTATCAAATTATCAGTTTCTTCTAAGTTATTTTTTCACTTTCGACTAATAATAAATGTAAATAAACAGAAAAGCATTTTTCTCATTCAAAATTCCATGATTCTTATGAAATGATAGTTATATCATTTCATCATCACTTTCACTTTCACATTCACTTTTAAGGAACTTTTCTAACAACAAGCTGTGGTCTATATAACCAAGCACTTTTATTGTTTCAATATGAGCTCTTAATCCATTCGAATCCATACCAATAAAATGTTTTGCGATACTACTTCGGAAAATTGAGCTTATTGCAATTATTTTGCGGCTTTATCGGAGAGGGTTAAAGAGTTTAAATGCAAGACGAATAGACCATAAGAAAATTCTAAGGTGGTGAAAAATGCGTCTTTTATTTCAACTTTTTAACCCTCACCGAGAAAGCCGCAAAATAATTTCAAAAAACAAATTCATAGTGATTTCTCTTCCTTAAAAAATGAGTTGTCTTTGTTGCAAAACACCCATTTTTAAGGATACATCGAATTTAAGATCAGATTTGGAAGACCACAAAAATCATAACCAAAATTTTAAAGAAGCATCTGATAGCAAACATCTGGACGATTTCGAAATCGTATATACTCATACCTCGATAGACACAGGGGTAAATGCTCCTAATGAGCGATCGAAATTATTTGCGGATAAATGGTAAACGATAAACATTTGATGTTTTCACAATATTTTCATATTTTTTGATGATCTATTGAATTCTTGAAAGAAAAAAGCGATTTTTCTACCTTAAAGGGAAATTAAAAAAAAAATCTTTAAAAAATAACCTTAGAGACTTAATGTCTTCTCAAAAGTTGTAGATCTTATTATTTTAAGAAATTTTGTTAAAGACACCATCAATATCGCATGAAAATGAAAAAAGTTACGAGTATTTTTAAAATAATACAAGTAATTTTGAGTTTTTAATTAATATATTTTTCAGTATACAATTTACAAACTTAATTAATTTGAAAAAGTTATTCAAATCGTTGAAACACAGAATTTTGTGGAACATGGAAAATATATATTTCAACTTAGATAGGAGATATACCACACAATATACAAAGTAATGCCTTTTTCAGCATGTTATAACCTTAAGTGTTCGGCTGATTTCGTATAATTTTTTGAGTGGGTTTTGTTGGTCAAGTTATAGGTTTTTTTTGGTAAATAAATTTAATATTTGTTTTGGATAGATTTTTGCAAACAAGCAATCAATAATGAGCTTTTTCCTTCAGAAACATTTGAAATTTGAAGAAAAAAAACCCTCAGTTTTTGCTGTTTTGTGCAGGATAATCCACTGTGGTCTGCATCTAGGTTAGCTAAACAGCTGGAATTGCCCAGAAATTCCGTATCGGTATCAGGAATCATTGACGACGATTCGGAAGCCTCAAGGCAATCATCGGAGTGGAACTGTCGACCGGTAACTGTGGGGTAAGATTTTGAAGACGATTTATTAAGAGGAACTCCAATTTTTCAGACCGTGATTTGGCCAGAGAATTTGGCTCTGGGAAGGAAACAGGTCGTAATGATTTGGCAAGGCATTTGCAGCTGTGGCAAAATAACGAAAGTGTTCGTAACGAATAAGACAATGACGTCGGAACCCAAAAAAAAGTGTATCCAAAAACGAATTTTGCCGTTTATTCGATCCCACGACCATCCTGTAAAGAAGACCTGGTGGAATAAGATAGCTAAAAAGATGGACATAAAAGGTATGTGCCGCCTAATGAGCCGTTTATCAGGGAAAAATTGAGAATTCCTTCGAAACTGTTAAGATTACTTTTATCCGTGTTTTTTTTTCTAAAAAGTATGAGAAAATGCTACATTTGTATGAAAAAAAGATCTGGAATCCAATAATAAACAACTGAAATACAGGTAATTGTTTTTGTTCCAATTCTAAATGAAGCAAGCTTTACAATTCAACACGGTTTTTCTATTTCTTTTTATTCGTTTGTGTCATTCAATACTATATAATCGATGGGCAATTATCGATTTTATTATTACTGATTCTTCATCTTTTAATTTGAATAGTTCGAAAAATTAAAAAAAAAATCCTTTTTTTCTAAAAACAGTAATTTTTTAATGTGAATATCTCAAAAACCGTAGAAGCTACAGATGAAATATGACCTATGTTTAAAAGATTCAGTAAGACTTTGATCAATTTTGTGTACAGTGTTGCCAAACCTGATGTTTCTGTATATCAAAACCTGAAATTCGATTATCTCAAAATCAACCCACTTGTATTCGATTTTTATGGCGCCAATGTGTTCAGCGTAAAATTTCACATAAGAATCACCTTTTCATGACTATATTCTGAAATAAAAAATGTTCTCAAATTGATATCACCTAAAATTGAGTGCGATACGAGAAACCGATACAAGAGGGATGAAGCAAAGCTATCTTTTCGGATGCTTTTTAGTTATTTAAGCGAAACGGTGTAATTGATCGAGGTTTTCATTTTAAAATTTAATACCTCCGGAACAATGCAAATACTTTTGAGTGAATGAGCGATTTAGATAAACAACTTTACGCTTGATACTTTGGCGCGATAATCGAAAAAAGTGAAGACATTTTAAGATTATCGCAATTTAAGTTTTAATGTACAAAATAATTGGGTCTGACAATACTGTACAAAAAATTTAACAATGGCATTTGATTAACAATAACCTAATCTTACCTTATCTGTAGCCTCTACGATTTCTGAGATTTATGTGAGGTTGCCGATAAAAAAATTGTGTTTTGGAGAAAAAAAAATCAGACTTTCTGTGATTTTACCCAATAATTCTGGGAAAGTTTTCTATGATGCTATTCCTTTAAATTCATTGAAAATTAAGAATAAATTGGATCTTTTTCACATTTTAGTGGGGTAAACTCAATTAAAATTACCAATCTTATCATATTTTTTAATTCAAAGTAAACAATCTCAATTTTATATTGGCCAAAAAAATTTTAATTTTGGAAATCCATTCAAAACTCAAAAATTCTGTGAAATCTGCGAATTTTTCAAAGTTCTGTGTTTTGTGACTCAGAGTTTGTGGAAAAAAATTAGCTGAAAAATTTGTGAAATTACATATTTTTCTGAGTTCGGTAACCTTGGATATACATATGTACAATTTCGTAAAAATAAGAAATAAATCGCGCAGAGCAGCGCTCAAGCTTCTAACTAAGACAGAATGTCATTTCTCTCACAGTTGATATGTTTTCACAAAAGCTAGATAAACTTAGGAACTCTTTATTCAATGAGTTTCGAATATTTTACAAGCACAAGATAAATACAGCCATTTTAGTAAAAGTAGTGAAAATTGAGATTGCTTTCCAAATTAGCTGTAACATTATCAACATATACGTTCTACGTTATGGACGGATGTTTGATTCCATACACTATTTTTTGGAAAATCAAGCAAAAAAAATCAAATTGCGTTGTGGAAATTTTTCATTTATGCCTCCAAAACGAAATTTTTGTACCAAGTTTTATTAAAAATAATCATGAAAGGTTTTTTGGAAACCTTGAATACATTTTAAAACCTGTCCGTAAATATAGATGAAAATAATTTTTTGTTCAATTTGTTTTCTTGATTTTTGTTGAGTAATTCCTGGGTTTTGATAAAATTTGCCCGGATTTTGGTCGCCAATTTCTAATTCAAATGCCCGGATTTTGCCAGGTTTTTTTTTATAAAAAAAATACTGGATTTTCCAGCCCGGATATAGGTTGAAAACAATTTGGTAACCTTATCATACACCCATAGATACAGTCTAGGAAAATCTACACAAGTCAAACCATTAATTTCATCGTAGATTATTTTGAAAACCAACCTCATATTTGATCTGCTTTAATTTTTGATTGCGTTGATCGATTTTGATAAAATTTGACTTCATTCTAGAATGTTTTTTTTTTTTAAATATTCTTACCAAATTTTGAAATTGAAACGTAAAATTTGACAAAGCTACAGCTAATTTTGTGAGGCAATCTCAATTTTTCCTACTTTTATCTATCAGCTGAATTCCTCATCCTAGTGTCAACAAAATGTTCGAAACTCATTGAATGAAGAGTTAATAAGTTTTCAAGCTTGTGTGAAAGTTTCATGAAAAATATGAACTGAGAGAAATATAGCATTCTATTAGAAGTTAGTGCGTTCATTCTTTTTCAACGCAACTGTATGTAGAATATCTACCATAGGTGCACGGATTCACCGTTGTTTCACCAACGTATGAAAAATGGCATCCTTTAGATTATTAGTTCAATGCAAATCACAACATACCCAAATCCATGGCTTCGTGTGAACTGTCATGTAATTAATGTGTTTCATGTATGCTAGGGTTAACATCTCCAGCCATACCAGAAAGAGTATATTGAGGTGATTTTTTTTTCAAAATAAATAGTGAAGATAAACACAAAACCAAGATATTAAACTCATAATATACCGCCTTTTTGTTGCAAGTTATTTGACTTACGTGACTAATATTATTTTTTCAGGTTTTTATTGTACTGAAAAATCAAAAATGCAGTATGTATATGCTATTTTTCTCTTGAAAATTTGAAGTGAATGTAAGGGTCTCAATATTCCTATTTATTCGATTCCTTATTCGAAGTTTTCGACAGTTTTTATTTGATTTCTTAGAAAAACGTTCTTAATTCAAAGGCAACTGTTGTTCACTTAAAAGATTTCAATTCTTCTCGCCATTTTTTGGTCAAAAGTCATTACACTGAAATTTAATCTATTTGATTATTTTTCGTTTTCTATGATCTAGCTTTCGATATTAAAAGTTTTAATTTTCGACACGTATATTTTACCTTCTTTAGGAGAAAGTTTCACTATATAGATCTGAATTAGCATATCTATCTCAATGCGTTTAAGGGGGGGGGGGTCTAACGGGTGAAAAAATCACCATATTCACGATTTTTTTCTAGAGCTATCGTTCAAACAAATGTATTCAAATTGTTTGCATTATACAAAGCATTGTTAAAAGAACATTTAGTAATTTTTTCGTAGAAAAATATTGAAAAATGAGCCGGTGACGGAGCACTTTCGAGGATGCCTTTTAGAAAACAGTATTTGCGGTGGACACTGTATCTCAGCACAGAATCATCTGAAGTCAAAAAATCAGAGCAAAATATTTTTAATAGATGTTTTTCTGGACCCCAACGTTTTTATTTAACTTAAAAAAATTTTATGAATTTTTTGTGGCTGTTTGAAGTAAAAACTACGATTTTTCACGAAAAAATCGGCCATTTTTTTCTGGAAAATCTCCCCAAAGTAAAAAAACAAAAAAAGAAAAACGTTGGGGTCTGGTATTTTATATGTAGAAAATATGCTCCAAATTTGAAAAGAATCGGATAAGTGGTTTTCAAATGACGATGTCCACGGTCTTCGAAAAACTCGATTTTTTGAAAGTGTTAGACCCTACCACCACCCCCCCCCCCCCCTTAAAACCATAAAATTTTTTTGACTCTTTGTAGGAGATTAAGAAAATTTATTTTTTAAACTATGAGAATTTACGAAAATAACGTTTTGAATCCAAAAATCAGTTAAAAAATATATCAGTCGAACTGCATTCATTATAAAACAAATACAGTTTATCCATGTTTTAAAATTTTTATCTAATATTTTATCGAAATCACTTGAATTTATAAAAATCAGACCACGCCAAACCAGTATAAAATAGTGCGTTTAAAAAAAAATCTACGAGACGTATTTTTATTTGAAAGCACATTATTTTCGAATCTGAGAGTAAACATCGAACACAGTTGTACCGGATAAGTTTTTCAATAACGATCCACCAACTGTCGCGATTGTCATAAAGATGGTAAAACGACTATATTCGAATAAAAAAAATGTACGCCGATTTTCGCTTTCTGTCCGTGTGTGTTCTGAGTTAAGAAATCGATAATTTAAATTTCACACAGCTAGTCATTGAGTTAAACCAAATCTTTCGAAAGTAATTTCCGTTAACTCGACACTAAATGCTTATACTTTAGGTATCATAACGTCTCAAGTGTGTTTTGATTGTCACTTTTCCAACAAAAAACTTAAACGAGTAAAATTTACGTCTAGTTTTGGTGGCCACTAAAAGTCGATCGACCTTCTCCCACCTCAAACAAGTGCTTCATTGCATCGACGACCTCTCCGAATCACACTTCTTTTTTTCTTCAAAAGAGAAAAAAAAATGCATATAAAAATCAGCAAACAGTCTGCCATTACCCATTTGCTGATAGCGCAGCTTTTTACCCTGCGGCAATTATGTTGCACACTGACCAATAACACACAGGTAATGTGGGTTTATACGTGCGCTGAAGTTAATTTTAAATTTTAATAACCAGATAAAATGTTTGCAAATTGGAACTTTCAGCAATTGATTTCAAACCGTTTGTTTAATACCTAAGATAAGAAAATTCTAAAATAGATTCTGCCCCAACCTACTCACTCGCCGAAACAACTATTCCAATCGAATGTCTGAAAGTTGTAGAAGCTGCGCTTGGCAGGCATTGTGCTGCAATCGAATCATAATCCATAATAATCCAAGTGGCTGAAGTTAAGTTGTTTATGGTGTGTTAAACAGACTCGGAGGCAACCTGCCATCGAAATCCATTCCTTTTGCTCTTTTTAAAGCAAAAAAAACCTCGAAGGAAAGGGCTCACAATGTAGTTCTCAAAAACGATGATGGCCTTAAACCTTCGACAAAGTACGTTACCATATGAAAAATGAAAAAAAAAAAATATTGAAGTTGGTTCCGCCAGCTCAGATGAGAGTCAATGTTCGGTACTGACCAGTTGTCGAACTTTTGAATTAACCCTGTCAATCAAAGTTTTCTCATGAATGGACAGTTCATTGCTATTTTTCAATAAGCGCTTGTTTGATTTTAGCCGTTCTTTGGCAAGTGGATTCAGTTGAAAGTTATTTGAAGAATTCTACTGGCGAGTATTGTGAATTCTGGTTCATATTCCTACTCAATTCATTTCTAGACTTGGCTAATTTAGGACTCAATACATTTTGTCACCTCCTCATTACAGTAAATTTGACTCACAAATGATAATTAGCTCACGAATGATCTCATCGCATTTGGTTTGCGTCTTTCCGTCAATATTTATCAGCGATATTTGCCACCGTATGCATCAAAACGTCTCAATGAGGGTTTTAGAAGAATTCACTTTTTAATACCTGTTTTTTTTGTTGCAGAAAACATACATATATATTAATTTGTGAATTTAATGAACTTCAAAATATGTTCAAGTAGTTGCAAAAGCTTTATAGCCAAAGTGTTTTATTGTTATCAAATCGATTTAAAATTTTCTTCAAGGTGATTTGAAAAAACATTTGTAAACATTCCGAAACTCAACAAAAAGTTGAACCATTCCAATGCGAAAAACACAACAATTGTGTGAATTTGTCCCGCCTGATTGTCACTTGCAGGAATCACAATGAGGAGAAGGCCATGGCGTAAAGCAATTTTGTTTCTTTTGAATTTGTTGTCATTATACAGTCGTGACATTTTTGCGCATCAATGCCTCTAATGACGCATTCAAAATTGAATTTGAATAAATTTGGTATAGGTAGGTTGAAATTTTAAGTAGGTATGTGACTCTTGAGATTTTGTAACTTCTATATATACCTATATCTAAGGTTTTAATTTTCTAAAGATTTGGGAATCTATATTGTTGTTTAAAAAGAACATCAACCCAAATAAAATTTGCTTTGGAAAGGCTTGGATATTTTAAAGTCCTGTATTGACAAACCATGTTCTGGAACTATGGATAAAAATTCGAAAACAAAATAGAATTACTTGTTCTAAATATCTAGTTTTAGAAATAGTTGAAAACCCGCCAACTTTACGGTATATTTGAAATTTAAAAAGAAATTAACATCATTACTCCTCGATTGAAAAAACCGCATTGCTTCAGACAAAGAGAAAACATTTAACTAAGCAAAAACTGAAAAAAAAAACTCTCTATTAAGACTTGACAACGAAAAGTGTATGGCAGATAACTGCCAGGTGTCCGCTAAAGAGTTTGTTTTGCTGTCCATCATGATTTTTTTTAAATATCTGTTTTTCAACAGTTCAAATATTTGGTCACGATTTGATCTTCGTATTTTTATAATTTGAGCTAAGGGCAGCTATTTTACCATGTCGAAATCAGATCAGTGAAATTACTCCTATACAAAAAAATTGCATTACTTAAGAAAAAAAATACATCAATAAACAAACACTGAATGGAATCTCTTTTTTTACCTGTTGAAGAATGAATACAGATAGGTTTAATATATTTATGTGAAGTTGACTGACTAGATTTCTTTCTAATTAATTTCGGCATCATTCACAGTCAGAGCACTTCAAATTTGATATTCACTTTAGTCTGGTAAAAGTATGATATTTCATTTAGTTTCGTTGATGACTTAATGTTTCAAAATATTTCTAATTCTGAACTGAAACTTCTTACCCGCTAAAATCAGGTAAATTCATGAATCGATATGTGGGACTAAATAACATCGGCTTCAAATCTTTAAATGCAATACATTTCACTCGAGGGATTAGCTAACAAAAAAGGTATCTATTTTGTTCAAAACCACATTGCTAGTGAAAATTTCTGATAATCATCGTTTCTTAGTTGACCCGAATGACAATTGTTAAAGGGTCTTTAATAAATATTAATAATAATAATAATAATCGTTTCCTATATTCAAATTGAGGAATCAAATAGTTTCCAGAATCAGATATCTTCGACTAAATGCTAATCTTTTGTTTCAGTTAAAATGTTCAAATCTGAATTATTGAAGCTACAAAGTTCTCATAGAAAAATCAGTCCATCAATCAGGAAAGGTTAGTTTATCAGAGGAGTTAAAGAAAATGAAAAAAAATATTTGGAAAATGTCGAAAAAATTACTAACAGGCTTTGAACTCGCAATCTCCAACTTCATAGACGAACGCATTACTGACTAAATGTGTTAAGTTTACTCATGGATGTTTTCCTTCAAATTCTTTCCAAACCACTCATCAGGCTTAAATTCGGTTATCTGAAGAGATACTAAGATATGGCTCTGGACAAAATTTTCCAAAAAAAATTGTCTAAAGACAAAAAAAAATTGTCTAAAGACAATTTTTAAATTGACACAATAATGACTAGATGGCTCGATGTCAAAGTCAAAAGAAAAAT
Organism: Uranotaenia lowii; assembly: GCF_029784155.1. Lineage (NCBI taxonomy): Eukaryota > Metazoa > Arthropoda > Insecta > Diptera > Culicidae > Uranotaenia > Uranotaenia lowii. The sequence continues at coordinate 295,884,748 of NC_073693.1, read as the reverse complement.
CATGTTCATTTTTTTTTCAGAACAAAATAATAAAATTTTGCATACCAACCCTTACTGTTGTGAACGTTACAAAGCTTTCCAGACCTCAGGGTTTGTGAAACTTTGAAATCGACCCCGAATCGACTTAGTCTATTGTACGTCTCGGTGGTCGAGTGGTTAGTGTCGTAAGACGGTAATCGCTGGTCCACTGATGGCATGGGTTCGATTCCCATCCCGGTACTGGGTGTTAAATGTTAATCTTAAGTTGTCCACGTCATTTATTCAGTCTGTAAAGCCTAAATCGGCTAATACGGTGTATGTCTTTTATAGCAGGGTTGCCAGCAGGTTTACATTTTCAGATTCCCGGTTTTCCCGTAAAATATTTTATGATTTCCTTGATTTCAAATAACATAAAGAAATCTGTTCATCGTTTTTTTTTTACCAAAGAAGTAGACATGCATGTGTATGATTTTTTTTTTGGATGTTTAACAGAAAATAAAATATTAAAAATTGGAATAATGTTTGTAAAAAATAAATCAAGTATAGTGCGAAATCTCGTCAAATGTTACCACCTTCTTCTCAGTCTTTGACAACAACTGCGCTTTTCATAAAATTTATTTTCATGGTTTAGATTTGATAAAATATTGCTTTGATAAAACGAAATGTGATCTGAAAATTTCAAGTTGAAGTTTTAATTAATAAATTGTTTTTTTTTTCCATTTTACTGAATTTCACTACAGAGTTCTGGCTTTTGATATTTGAATGGCTTATGATGATGAAAAATTTATTTAGGATTGAATTTCTTATCCTTAAATCACAAATGAATTTCAAATTGGGATTTCCATTTTAATTTTAACTTCTGATGTTAGCTAAAGATTTATGTTTGGTAGAATTCAGTTTTTGTTAGACAACCTTTTAATATTTTTGTAAATATTGCTTTTCTAGAGTCTAACTCTGGATGCTGTATTCAAGATTGGCAAAAGTTATTAAAAATCTAAGAATTTTGAGCCCAGTTTCGAATATGTATGAATATACTAATGAAAACTTTTAATTTTCATTCAAATTTTGGAATTTTAAATTCTGGATTTTTAATGATGAATTCTCAATAAATATAATTTCGAAACTCACACACATTTGATGAGGATTTTTTTTTTGATATTTATTTCCTCATGAAGATAGCGGTTTTCAGTGAAACCGCAAAATTTTTTAAATAACACAATAAATTTGAGTTTTATTAGATTTTTTTTTTTGATCAAGTTGTTAATGAAATGAAAACTTGAAGTGTGATTAAGATAAAATCGTGTGAGAGTACTTCCCAATTTCGGTCAATTTTATTTCATCCTCATTTATTCAACAATGAATTTTGGTCAGACTCTTCAAAATTGTTTCCCGTGAATTTGAAATATTTTCTTTACATTCATGCTTATTTTGAGTTTGGATTCTGCAAAGAGTGTCTCTTATGAACTTAATTAAATTCTAGGCCAGCTGTAAGAAAGGCGTTTAGCATCAATCTCAAGATTCGAAATAAGAATTCAGGAAAAATAGCTATCAACATGTGAATGCAATGTTATAAAAATTCTTGATTTCTAGAACTAATTTCATCATCCAGACTTTTAGGTTAATTTTTTTTCCTAAGACTCGTAAAAAAGGTGCACTAAGGTTAGAAATAAATAATTCTTGTAAGAATTATCGTGAATTTGAATAAAAAATCTAAGCTTCAAACTTATTTTAGCTTTTTTAATTTGAAACACATTTTTTACTTTTTACACACAATATCCATGAGCTGAGGAATTGTTTTTTCACGAGAACATTTTTTAAAACGTTTCAGTCTTTTGAAACGTCTTATTTTTTTAAAAAACGTATAAAATATTTTTGGACTGAAACACTGAAAATGAGAACGCTGCAGAGCCAATAAATTAAATTTTTTGAATAAATTCTCCATATTTTCCTTTCGGAATGTGAGGAAAGTGTAAATGTAAAGATACTCTGAAATGTAAAGCTTTTGAAGAATCCAAAAGATTTATAGTTGAATAATATAACGATTCATACAGAATTTTCCCGGCTTTGATTCAAGATTCCAGGTTTTTTCTCGGTGTTCCCGGTTCTATTTTCGATGCCCGGTTTTCCCGATTTTCCCAGTTAGTTGCTATAGTATACATGATTCCAAATTTAACTAAAATTCCATGCCGCGTACACCGTATTGTAAACTCAAAAACTTCTGTGTCTTCTTTGAAAAGTTCATAATATCGACAGTTAGTTCGACATGTTAGTTTGGAAATATAACTCATAACTCTTATATTTTTAAACCAAATCAAAAATTTGAAATTATAAACATTCTTAAACAAAATCTTTTTCTTGTGGGAAAAAGATATAAAAGGATTTTTAATACACGAAGCATGCCTTGAAACATATTCAAGTTTTTTATTGCATGAACCCCCAAATTTATGGCAATTTTTGCCTTGAAAATTAATCCACTTCTATTTATTCAACTTTAAGTCAAATGTTATATTTTTTATATCATTGAAATACAAAAGCCTGTTCCCGTTTTCTCGAATAAAGCATTTAACATCTTTGATTAGTACTCGAATTTTGCAGTTTCTTTCTCTTCTCGTAAAACATTTTGGAATGGCGCCCAGCATTGTTTGGGAGCAATGTTCATCTCTAAACTATAAAAAATTCAAATTCCTTATCAAATTCTGATGTTAATGATTCTGATAAAATGATTCAAGAGTATCAATCTCGACTCGGACTAAAGCAAAAACCTGGAAATCATATCCCAGGTCCACAATTCAGCTTCTGTTTTTTTTTCAAATTAAATTTCAATAACTTTAGAATAAGATTGAGAGATGCTCAGATTTGGTCCGATTTTTGAGTCTTAAGAATTATAAATTTTGCGTTCAAATTTATTGTGAAAATTTAATCACAATCAACACGAACGTTTTTTTTTTTGACAGTTTAAAATATGATTGACTCATGTGTCTCATCAAAAAAAAACATCAATATTTCAATTGTTTTTTTCTTTATAATTTTAATCGAAAATTATGAATCTTGGCAGATATTGGGGAATTAAGGCTATGATCATTTAGTATCCGGGCAGTTACAAACGTGTGTATTTTAAAAACCAATCATTTGATCGAAAAGTTTTCTATGGAGGAAATGAAGATGTTAATATGACATTTAATATAAAAATATAGAAAAAATTATGTATCAATGATTTCAAGAAATACTCTTACTTTTTCATAAAATCTCTTTTTTATCTTTGCACATTTTTTTCAGTCATGTATTGATCTATTATTTTTACCACAGAAGCAAAACCTTTGCAAAATCATGATATTTTACTTAAACTTACCTGGAAAACGATATTGGAATCTGGTTGGAACCTTTTCATGAGTAGGCATATCGAAGAATTTGATCTCTTAAATCCGATTTTAACACAATTATTTTTGACCATCTGAACCCATCTGTCATATTACGTAAAAACCAGATGCACAGATTGCGATCTTTGGAACTGATCATTATTAGTTATTAACTTGGTGTCTACTAGTCAGGCAACAGCAAAATCCATTTGCCTGCCGGAAATGGATTTTTTGCATTATTTCAGGAGTCTGCATTCAGTTATCCCCAATAACCAAGGACTTTTTACCATATTTAAGATCAAGGGTTGCACTCCGATGGTTGGTTTGAACTTCGTGTGGATCCTAGAGTGGCTCCTAATAGTTCTTAACCATTTGGTCCGAATGAAAATCAGAAAAAATCAACAGTTCATGAGCTTTCAAGTCAACAATGAAGAATTTTCGAGGCGCAAAATGCGTAAAAGGAGCAAATTTGTGCAAAATTATTTTTACTATGTCTTTTTGCATCGTAAATATCTCAAACACACGTTAGCTTAAAAATCTATCAAAAATAGGCAAGATAGTCCTTTTCATAACCAACACAACGCTACTAAAGTTTTGTATATCCGAGCTTTAGTAACGTAGATATCACCGAAATAATCTGCCCGGATACTAAATGATCATAGCCTTAGTTTGGATTCGTACGGCTAGGATACTTGAGGGAAAAAATCTGCAAAGCTTAGGTCAGAATGATTCCGGATTTTGTAGTTCCAAATTTTTACAAACAACAAAATTCGATGTCTGTGATCAGATTTCGGATTCTGTATCCAGTTTATTGTTCCTGAATTTTAGTTTGAATCATCATTCGGACAAAATCTTGATTCGAATCTTTGTTTTGCTTTTCAAACTTGAACTAGGTGCATTTCCTTTATTTGAAACTTATAATTTGTGGATATAAAAACTAAATATTTAAATTTTACAAACCATATTCAAGGTATGGATTGGAAATTTTCACTTTAAATTCCTATACAGAATTGAAATTTGCAAAAGTTTCATAGCTCGCAATTTTAATTTGGATTAACAAGTCGAATTAAAAATTAATAACAAAAGAACGAATTCAGATTGAAAGCCAAAATGCAGCATTCATATAAGAGATTTCTGGTTGAGGGTTCTGATACAAATTTCGCTTTTTGGTTCATAATCAAAAGGAATTCTTATCTGAATCAAAGATTTAAAACCCGTTTTCAAATTCGGAATTCAAATATTAAGCTCAGGTACAAAGCCAGGATTCAGAATTCAAACTGGAAATTAAGTTTCAAATTCAACTCGAAGTTAAGTTTCAGAAACAAGAATAAAATGTCAATGTAAGAATTTCATAAAGGGCTCAAATTCCAGGAGACCTTGTTTCAAAATTTTTATTCTTTAAAATTAAAATACAATATTCAATCAGAGTTGGATTGGAAACACAAACCCGAAGAAATCACAAATATCTTGAAAAATATGGAATCATGTTTAAGATTTCATTTTTCAAAAATTATAGATTTAATTTTTTTTTAAATATTCACAGAATTCTCTATAGAACTGAATCATAAGTGATAAATTTTGGTTGATCAAAGAACTTTTTCTTCATCTTCAAGTGAAAATTCAGCTGGAAATATATATTATTCGTTTGTTGAATAACATTATATATCTTGCAAATACTTAAAATACAAAGTTTCAAATCAAAGTTTTTTATTTGAATCGATTTATAAGAGCAGAAAAGAATTCTGATTTGAACGGCGGTCCTTGTCTCTTACTTTTTGTTTTGTAAATAGAAGATACATTTGCTCTAACTTAAAAAATGTTATGGTTAAATAGAATTAGCTTGCTATTTTAAGTTAATGCGAATTTTTTTCCCTCAAAATGCAACCTTCAAAATACCTTTATTTATTTTTTCCAAATTTTATACGATTATTGGCAACATCAGGACATGGGTGGCCAAACCATGGTCCGCGGCCATCGACACGAATCGACTTCCAGTTTTTTTTAAAAATTTGAATCTTTGTTCTGAGAGTTGGAGTTTTTTGTTCTCCGGATATCAAAATACATTTATCGAAGAAAATTTAATTATGTTTTGTAAAATATCACTAACAGTTTACAGCATTTTTGAACTTAATGAGCTGAAGATCACTTTAAATGTGAAATCGGGCGCTGAATCCGAAAATAAAATTAAAAAAAACTCAGTAGATAATTTTTTGAGTTATGATTCAATATAAAATTTCGGAAAAATAAAATTAGTACTTGTACTTATGTCCAAATATCTCGGTCTGCATAACATCAACTTGAAATCTCTTGTTTTGTATATTGAAGGTGAATAAATTTGCTATCGATCATTTTGGCGTACAATCAAAAACAATTTTCACTTTTTATGAACTTTTTTGAAGATGAAATGAAATGTATACATTGAACAACCAATAAAAACTATTTTCAGCTTTGGTTTTGCTGGTTTTTTTATTGAGCTTAGGAAGGATAAAAAAATTTGAAAATTAACTCATCAAAATACATAGTCTAGTTTGAAAACAGTACCTACTAACAGAAATAAAATTATCTCGGAAACCCGTGGATATTTTTGAGATGTGTTCAGAAAAAAATATTTGAGAGATTAAAACAAGCTGACTCAGGGTATTATTGTTCATGATTATTCAGATTTGTATGACTAATTAGAGAATATAAGCAAAAAATTGCAGTAATAAAATTTTATAATTTTTGGGAAAAAAGGTTTTTTTTAAGAAAAACTCTGTTATACTGCAGATATTGAAATTCTATCGTTATTTTTGATTATAATCAATAACAATTGTCGAGAGCTCAGGGTTGCAGTGGGTGATTCCCAGACATTAATGATGCGGACACTAGCTCCCAAATTTTCGGGTAAGTTTCTTATTCACTTTTCCGTTCGTATGGTCCAATGATGACACAACTTTCACATATAGTTCAAACAATTTATTGCACAATATAAACACACTTTATTTTAACTTTAACTAAAACTTTAACGACTTATATTTAACTTTATTTCTAACACTTAACAAATAACAGAAGTAACGAATAGTAATGGGACTCTTTTCGGCCTGGCCGTCTAGTCGTCGCGCTGGAACAAATCGAAGTGATGGAGAATGGCGATTCGAAGCCAAGCCAAGCTTTCTTTTCGCTGGCGAAGAAAGCGTCCTTTCTTCCGCCAAACAATTCGCTGCTTGCAGAACAATAATTTCAAAGGAGATGAAATCTTTCACGCGCTGCGCGCGCCTTCGCGTACTGCGCCGTGTCGAATCTCGATGCCTCGCTCGCTGCTCGATTACCATGCCGGAACATCCTGCCACCTCCAGAAATGGCCATTTCTGGATACCGCTATAATCGCTCGTATGGAAATGCCACCGCTCGTTCGGTAACATTGGATCGTGCCTGACCTTGCGTCGCTGATGCCGTAGAACCATGGGTTCCGATTCTGGGGAAAAATAAGACCCGGTAGACCCGGACAATAGCAGATAAACTAATGGAATGGTCCTCACCTGGGACCCACCATTTCAGGGGGCCTTGTATTTTTATTAAAATCTGCTATCCTCGGTCATTCATGCTGATTTCCATTCTCGATTTCGTTGCTGATTGATGAATTCTCGCCTTCATTCATCTCGCCATCCATTGATGCGATCAGCAGCAAACAGAGCTTTGCAACCGGTCTGTCGATGAAACCCTTTGCTGTCTGCAGTGTTACCACCCGAGTCACCCCATCAGCCCCGGGATGAAGCTTATGGATTCTGCCAGTTGCCCATTGTGTGGAAGGGAGATTCTCATCCTTGATGAGAACAAGACGATTCAATTCGATTTTAACGGGAGCCTTACACCATTTCGATCGAGTTTGCAATGTAGCCAAATATTCAACATGCCATCTCTTCCAAATATCTTGCGCCAACTTCTGGGTCAGCTGCATTTGAGTCAGCCTGTTGGTAGGCAACGACTGTAGATCGTCATCGGGCACTGCCTTAAGCGCCGATTGAACGAGAAAATGACCAGGGGTGAGGGGTTCTAAATCGGTGGTGTCGTCACTCAAAGGGGTGATAGGGCGAGAGTTGATACAGCCTTCGATCTGCACCAAAAGCGTCTCCATTTCATCGAAGGGCAGTAAGTGGTTTCCCAAAACACGGACGAAATGCTTCTGGGCCGAGTTGATCGCTGCCTCCCATAAACCTCCGAAATGAGATCCCCTCGGTGGATTGAAATGCCATTGGATCCCATTCTCGGAGCATTCCTTGGCTAGATGACTCTTGTAGTCGTTGCTTCGGAGGAACCTACGTAGCTCGTTTGCCGCACCAACAAAATTGCGACCGTTGTCCGTGTAAACATGGGCACACAGACCACGACGACTCACAAATCGCCGGAACGCTTGGAGGAATTTGGCTGTAGTGAGGTCCACCACAAGTTCAAGGTGGACGGACTTCGTAGAAAAACAGACAAACACAGCCACGTATGCCTTGCCTGGGGCATCTCTTCGGTGTCGTGGTTTGATCTGAATCGGTCCCCAGTAGTCGATACCAATAACAGAGAACGGCCGTGTGGGAGAAACTCTAGATGCTGGTAACTCGGCCAACAGCTGTTCGATCAGCTGGGTTCGCGCTCTCACACAGGCAATACATTGGTGGACAACCAGATCCCTGCAACGTTACACGATTTGTCTATGTATCGTGTGACCAACATCTTTTAAATATGTGGTCGTGAATCTCGTTTTTAAGCTTTTTTTCCTCAGATTTAAGCTTTTTTTGCCATGAGAGCATAGGAGACGAAAGCTTAAATCTGAGGAAAAAAGCTTAAATCTGTCAAAACGAGGGGAAAAAAAGGGGAAATCTGAGAGATGTGCTCCACACGGTTTGAATAACATTGCCGGGAAGTGTGGACAACTTTCCGAGCGGCTGATCTCCAGATCCCTGCAACGTTACACGATTTGTCTATGTATCGTGTGACCAACATCTTTTAAATATGTGGTCGTGAATCTCGTTTTTAAGCTTTTTTTCCTCAGATTTAAGCTTTTTTTGCCATGAGAGCATAGGAGACGAAAGCTTAAATCTGAGGAAAAAAGCTTAAATCTGTCAAAACGAGGGGAAAAAAAGGGGAAATCTGAGAGATGTGCTCCACACGGTTTGAATAACATTGCCGGGAAGTGCTGATCTCACACCCAAAATCCAATACTTGAGCCGGACCATGTTTATCAACAGCTGAGGAGAAGCATGCAGCAGACGATGATGATAAGAGCGGAGCAAAAGAACGGTGAAGGGGTGGGGTCCTGGGAGAATTATCTGGTGTTTTGATTCGTACGGTTGCGCTGATCGATCAATTCTCCCACCGATTCTAATGACGTCATCACGCTTGCTAAGTATTGGGTAGAACCACTTTAGCTTCGAAGAACTCGATACCGGCTCGCCTTTTTTCAACCTTCTCCACTCGTCGGGGAAATGCTGCTGTTGGATAAGTCGGACAATCGTGTGCTCTGCTGTTCTCAGTTCGTCGGTCGTGAGCCACTGAAATCTGCGCTCGCTCTGTGGCAGACGGAAATTCGTGCTGAGGCGCAACGCATATGCGGTGAAGCGTAGAAGCGCATGAAAATTTTCAAATTGTTTCAGGAGGTCATCAATGAAGCTCGGTTCTATGTTCGCTGAAGAGGAAACGAGTGCGGATTTTTTCAATTCAAAATCAGTGCTGGTTACGATCAGATCCCTGCAACGTTACACGATTTGTCTATGTATCGTGTGACCAACATCTTTTAAATATGTGGTCGTGAATCTCGTTTTTAAGCTTTTTTTCCTCAGATTTAAGCTTTTTTTGCCATGAGAGCATAGGAGACGAAAGCTTAAATCTGAGGAAAAAAGCTTAAATCTGTCAAAACGAGGGGAAAAAAAGGGGAAATCTGAGAGATGTGCTCCACACGGTTTGAATAACATTGCCGGGAAGTGGTTACGATATCAACGTTCGGAGTAGGCCAAGAACTCTTGTCTTGGTTCAGCCAATCTGGTCCCTGCCACAATAAGGAATTGCGAAGAATGTCCGACGGCAAACAGCCTCGGGAAATGACATCAGCTGGGTTTTCTGCGCCGGTTATGTGTTGCCATGAGCATCCTTCCGTCGCAGTCTGAATTTTGGAAACCCTATTTGCCACAAAGTTGGTCCAAGTTGATGGAATAGCCCTCAGCCAACTCAGTACCACTGTCGAATCCGTCCAAAATTTAACACTCATTTCAACATTAATTGATAGCCGAATTTTCTCGTAAAGTTCGGCAGCCAGAAGAGCGCCACAAAGCTCTAGGCGGGGAATGCTAACTTGCGTGAGGGGGGCAATTCTCGACTTCGATGTAAGGAGAGCCACTTTAATTTTGCCGCGATCATCAACAGATCGAATATAAGCGCACGCACCATACGCTGTTTCGGATGCGTCCGAGAAAATGTGTAACTCACTCTCGACTGCCTTGCGCAGGAGAACGTACCTCTCTAGCCGAACACTGTTAAGCAGGGGTAGTTGAGTATGATAGTTGGCCCATTCATGTTTAAGGTAGTCGGGCAATTCTTGATCCCAATCCCAAATTGACCCATTTTCGTTCTTTAACGTCCAGAGCTTTTGCATGAATGCCTTTGCCGTGACCAAAATTGGACCCACAAGTCCCAATGGGTCGAAAAGTTGCGCAATGCAAGAAAGAGTTGCCCTTTTTGTGAGTTTAACATCTGTCGGAGGTTTCAAATCGATACTAAATTTCAGTATATCTGTGCCCGGTTCCCAATGAAGCCCAAGTGTTTTCAGTGTCTGGTCTAGATCTAAATTTATCGACTGCTGAAGCGCCCGTCGCTCAGCAGGAATCCCATTCATGATTGCTTCGTCGTTCGAAGCCCATTTCTGTAGCGGAAAGCCAGCCTTGAGGCACATCGCTACCAGCTGGTCTCGCAGCTCGACTGCTTCTGCCACCGTCTGTGCCCCGGAGAAGATATCGTCCATGTAAACATCCTCTCTGATAACCCTCGCTGCCTTCGGGAAACCCTCCGCCTCATCGATTGCTAGCTGTTTGAGAACCCTAGTCGCCAGAAAAGGAGCCGAAGCTGTGCCATACGTCACCGTCTTGAGCTCGTACGTTTGTATCGGTTGATCGGGAGAGGAGCGCCAGAAGATTCGCTGTAGTGGGGTATCATCAGGGTGCACGAGAATTTGCCGATACATTTTTTCGATATCAGCAATCAAAACAAACGGGTACGTACGAGAGCGCATCACGATCGCTCGTAAGTCTTGCTGTATTGTGGGGCCCACCATCAGAGCATTGTTGAGCGATACACCCGTGGAAGATCGGCTTGACGCATCGAATACGACTCGGACCTTGGTCGTAGTGCTGCAATCTCGGATAACGGGATGGTGAGGGAGATAGTATGCCTGTTTGGTAGTATGCTCGCACTCGGTCACTAGTTCCATGTGACCGAGCCGAATATACTCCGTCATGAACTCTCTATACTGCTCACCTAGCGAAGGTTCTTTTTGATGTCGATTCTCCATCAATTGGAACCGACGAACAGCTGATCTTGAGTTGTCGCCCAGCTGATTGATGACGTCACGTTTCAGTGGCAAACGAACGAAGTAGCGGCCCTGGGGATTGCGACTAACGGTGCGGCAGAAAAATTCTTCACACTTACTTTCTTCGGGGGAATAAGATGATGATAGGAATGCGCTTTCGTCTATCAACCAAAACTTTTCGATCTGGTTTTCCAATCGCTTAAGTGTGGCAACTTGACAAATCATTGGGGTGGTTTGTGGAATGTTTGCGTTGGATGTTGTTTTTCCCGAGACGACCCATCCGAATACGGAATTGATTACCGACGGCATTGATTCACCCAAGTAGATATGACCAGGGGGTGAAAAAAGATCGAAAAATATCTCGGCTCCCAGCACGAGATCAATAGTGTGCCTTTGATGGAAATCGGGATCGGCAAATTGTAGGTTCTTGGGAATTGGCCATTGGGAAGTGTTAACGTTAATAGTGGGCAGATCGATGGTGACTTTTGGCAGAATTAGGAATGGTAGTGTTGTTGTGTAATCTGATGAACGGGACTTAATGATTGCATGAAATTGGAACTTGACTTTCGTCGATGAGCTTCCAATTCCTGCTATGGGAACATCAACCTTGGTTCTTCTGACCTTCATGAGGTTGTACAAGCGACTGGTGGCAAAACAACATTCGCTGCCAGAATCCAGCAAGGCACGAGCTAGATGTTGGTTTCCTACGTCATCGACTACCACCACAACTGCTGTGGCTAAGATTACTCGGGATCGATCGGAGGTTGGTGAGTGGCAACTGGTGCTGGTGCTGGTGATCCCGGAGTGAGCTACGTTGATTCTCGGAGCAGCAGCTGGAGCTGACGATGATTGTTGTTCGGCGCTGACTGGTGGTGTGTTGACGATTGTTCTAACGGGGTTTGAATTGGTGTGGGTATGTGTGTTGGGGCAGAGAAGCGTGTGGTGTCTCGATCGGCAATTCTTGCAGCAGTTATCCGACGGACATTCGCGCGCATAGTGTCCTCGTCGGAAACAATTCAAACAAAGCCGGTTTCGTTTCGCGAGTGCAGTTTTTTCATGAATAGTTAATCTTGAGAAATTAGTGCATTGAAAAAGGCTGTGATCTTGGGGGCAAGCGATACATTTTCGCATTCTGGGCTCTGGGAATGTTGTGTGGTTTGCTGAACGGGGATAGTTGGGGCGGCGATTTTGTGATTGTGGCTGGGAATGGGATTGGGATTCGTTTTGTGGCTTGGACGATAATTGTTCAAGGACATTAACTCGGCGCTGGATGAAATCGGTAAGTTGTGGGAAAGTTGTGTTTTCTATAGTGGCTGAATGTTCTTCCCAATCCCGACGGGTGATGGGATCTAAGCGGCTAGCAAGAAGATGGATCAAAAGCAGATCCCAATGCTCGGTGGCTTCCCCTAGTTGTTTTAGAATTCGGACGTTGGCTTCGAATTTTTCGACCAACGAGTGCAAATCATTTTGTGATTCTCGGCGCAATATCGGGAAGTCGAAAAGGGCTTGAACGTAGGTTCGTTTCAACACACGGGAATTTTGATAATGCTGTGTAATCAAATTCCAAGCGACGGGATAGTTTGTGGCGGATATTGGGATAGTTTGCACAAGTTTAAGTGCTTCTCCTGATAATGATGATCGTAGGTAATAAAATTTTTGAATGCTCGATAATTCTTGCGACGAGTGGACGAGTGAAATAAACAAATCATGGAAATTGAGCCAGTTCTCAACATTTCCACAAAATACGGGCAGTTTAACATCGGGTAATTTAACGTGCGTGTTATGGGGCTGTGTGAAGTGAGATGGTGTTTGTACTGTGGCTTGTGGGGGGCATTTTTGCAGTAGGAATCCCTTTACCCTGTAGTATGCTGTTTCAAAGGCAGTTTTTTGCTCGAGGTACTTATCTAGTGCTTCAGGTGTTTCGTCCAGGGTTTCCAACTCAGACTGGACCTTCGCGTACTCCGACCAGATTTCGACGACTGCTTCTAGTCGGACTGGTGCCTCTGCGGTGTCTCGGGGTTCTTGGAAACCATCGACGAATCTGCTGATGTTGAGGAAGGATGCTGATAAACTGCGCCGACGGGCCTTGAGGCTGCGCAGTTTTCGCTCGGTGGTCGACATGATGTGCGATGAATTATCTAAAATGTCAGACCAAGTAGCTCGGCAAGCAACAGTAAATTTATTGGAATCCTAATTACCTTTTCAAGGCAAGGAATTTGCCTTGTATTTCAATAAATCCTGCTGCTACTGATGTGTCGTTTGGGTGTTTCTGTTGTGTGTGATAGTCACAGCTGATTTGGGATGCGTGACCGAAGAAAGTTGATGCTGTTGATTTGTTCCAGGCACGGATGTGACTCGAATCGATCCGCGGTGCTCCGACGGAGATGAGATGATGATTGTAGCCGAGTGTGATGAAAGGTGCAACAAGAAGAGATCCGGTAGGGATGATCACGGAATGTAAGTGGATTGGAATGCTACTAACCTTCTCGATAAAAGAAATCTGCCTTGTATTTCTTTTTATCGAGTTGAACTGCGTTCCTCAATATGGCGCTTGGCGTCCGCGGCTGCGATGGCGTTGGGGCTATCGGCACTGTAGCTTCCAGATAGGTCTAATCCTGGTTTGTTCCGGATTCAGGGCCTCATCCGGCTCGAAGGACCAAATGTCGAGAGCTCAGGGTTGCAGTGGGTGATTCCCAGACATTAATGATGCGGACACTAGCTCCCAAATTTTCGGGTAAGTTTCTTATTCACTTTTCCGTTCGTATGGTCCAATGATGACACAACTTTCACATATAGTTCAAACAATTTATTGCACAATATAAACACACTTTATTTTAACTTTAACTAAAACTTTAACGACTTATATTTAACTTTATTTCTAACACTTAACAAATAACAGAAGTAACGAATAGTAATGGGACTCTTTTCGGCCTGGCCGTCTAGTCGTCGCGCTGGAACAAATCGAAGTGATGGAGAATGGCGATTCGAAGCCAAGCCAAGCTTTCTTTTCGCTGGCGAAGAAAGCGTCCTTTCTTCCGCCAAACAATTCGCTGCTTGCAGAACAATAATTTCAAAGGAGATGAAATCTTTCACGCGCTGCGCGCGCCTTCGCGTACTGCGCCGTGTCGAATCTCGATGCCTCGCTCGCTGCTCGATTACCATGCCGGAACAACAATCATTTGTTTGCACTTTAGGAACAATGTTTGCTTAATGAAGTTATACAAAAAACATACATACTTTTTTCCAAAATGGTTAGATAAAACACATTTTTTGTTTTTATCATAACTATAAAGGAGCAGCAGTTGTGCATGCAGTTATTTTTTCTTTGATTAGATTAACGCTCTATTTATAAGATAAAAAAAAGTTTTGGGCAACGTTGGGGTTTTATCTTAGAGACAAAAATGTTTAAACCCGTAGAGTAAATCATGAAATTTCTTATTTTTAACACTTTTTCGTTAACCGTATTAAAATTTAAAATACTTTAAAAAGAAGCTTACAATATGAACTTTCTAACGATGTCTTGGAAATTGATTTCTTTTATAGATGAAATACTGATTTGGATATTTTTGGATCCGAAGTGTATTTTTCAAAATTTTCAAAGTCCGATGTCTGTGAAACGATAAAGGCTTATGATAATGATCTGAAAAATTGTTGATATCTTAGTTAAATCTAAAGCTACAAACTGGTTAATGACAAATATCATTACGATGAAGTTAATTTCTGACTTTTTGCCGACTCAAACTCCAAAGTGTATGGGAAAGGTTTGCTAGAGTCTCAAGCGTGAATGGGGTTTTATGGTATTTTGCTCGAGAGGAGCAAAAAATACTGGCTTTTCATTGATTACTTTTTTCTTTATTGAATGATTGCTTTTAATGAATGTAGACAAATATTTCACCCCAAGACTGCAACACGATTTGATCAGAGCAGATCAAAGATTAAATTTTGACCTCAGATTGTCATCTAAACGCAATGCGTGAAATGTTTTCATTACGAGTAAGACGACAATTTACGGTGAAAATGCAATCTTTGAACTGCAATAACCGCAATATTCTAATTTCAATCGTGTTGCAGTATTCGAGTGAAATATTTGTCTTAATTAAGGCTTTAAGAAAGCAATCAGTCAATAAGAAAAAAAAGTTATCAATGAAAAACCAGTATTTTTTGCTCCTCTCAAGCAAAATACCATTTAGTAATCAAACCTCATATGTATCTCTCAAAAGTGCTTAACGTTCTGTCTGTCGAAATGTAGTTCAAAACTCATATTTTGTCAAAATAAAAGAAACACTACAAAAGTCCCTCCTGAAGTGTTAAGATTTCTGCCACAGCACATTCCATCATTAGTCGCTGAAAGAGATGAAATAAATGTTTGCAAATGCATATTTGATGACAGCTGCAACAAAATAAGCATCAGCAAAGGCAAGGCAAAACCTATTTAGCTCAGGTGATTGTTTAATTCAAACGTTTTAGTTTTTTTAACTCTGACGTTTTTCTTTAGATTTCGTTTTTCATTTCCATTCATTCGACACCCGAAGGGGGTGGTGAGCACGCAAATAGTATATGAAAACACAAACCACGAGAGAGAGAAACGATTTAAAACAAATTCAAACTTACATAACTTGCATCTCTTTAGTAGTGTGGATTTGAAATGAGTTCACTAGAATTGAGACAAAACGAAAAGTTGAAAAAAAAACCACCCATAGATGACTGGGGCTGACTTGACTTGACTCGAGACTCGTCATCTGCTCAGATGATGATGTTGATGATGACTCCGCTGATGGGATGCTGAGATGTTAATTCTCGACGTCTCATTCATGTTGCGCTATTCCGACTGGCGATTATGATATGCTGGCTGCTAGATGATGAATCATGACGGCACTTTTTACTTTGCTTCTTCTCGATCTGACTAACTGTGCTAAACTGTTTGCTGTTGCTCTTACCTGTAAATTTGGAAAGGGAGAAACAGAGAGGGCAAAGTTTAGTAAAGGGTATTAAATTTCAGCAGCTGCAGGTATTTGATTCGTTAATTAGCAACAGCAGTGATTACAACAATGAATGATGGCAGAGTTTGGGTGAGGGATAAATTTATATGAGTTGAATGGTGATTTGCAACTTCAAGCTAAACATTCATTGGCGGTGCTCGGCACGATAACGGACTGATTAGGTTTGGAGATCATGGGCTGATTACATTTGAAATAGTAGCATAATCTATTGGCAAACAGACAGATGCGACTGGCAGGCAGCCTTCGGTTTCGACTTTTGAACTATTATTGGTTGGATTAATTAGGCAAATGAAGAAAAGCTGATCGTTTAGATGGAGTTTCAAAAAGAAGTGACTTTCAGAATGCTTTTTAATGTCTTTTGAACTCTGATGATTAACTTTGATGATGTAAAATGTAAACATAAAATAAGGTTTTGCATAAGATCAAATTTAAAAGAAAAACTTGAACCTCTAAATTTGAATTGGATGATTGAAAAATGATAAAAATGACAAAAATGACAAAAATGACAAAAATGACAAAAATGACAAAAATGACAAAAATGACAAAAATGACAAAAATGACAAAAATGACAAAAATGACAAAAATGACAAAAATGACAAAAATGACAAAAATGACAAAAATGACAAAAATGACAAAAATGACAAAAATGACAAAAATGACAAAAATGACAAAAATGACAAAAATGACAAAAATGACAAAAATGACAAAAATGACAAAAATGACAAAAATGACAAAAATGACAAAAATGACAAAAATGACAAAAATGACAAAAATGACAAAAATGACAAAAATGACAAAAATGAAAAAAATGACAAAAATGACAAAAATGACAAAAATGACAAAAATGACAAAAATGACAAAAATGACAAAAATGACAAAAATGACAAAAATGACAAAAATGACAAAAATGACAAAAATGACAAAAATGACAAAAATGACAAAAATGACAAAAATGACAAAAAATGACAAAAATGACAAAAATGACAAAAATGACAAAAATGACAAAAATGACAAAAATGACAAAAATGACAAAATTGACAAAAATGACCAAAAATGACAAAAATGACAAAATTGACAAAAAATGACAAAAATGACAAAAATGGACAAAAATGACAAAAAATGACAAAAATGACAAAAATGACAAAAATGACAAAAATGACAAAAATGACAAAAATGACAAAAATGACAAAAATGACAAAAATGACAAAAATGACAAAAAATGACAAAAATGACAAAAATGACAAAAATGACAAAAATGACAAAAATGACAAAATTGACAAAAATGACAAAAATGACAAAAATGACAAAAATGACAAAAATGACAAAAATGACAAAAATGACAAAAATGACAAAAATGACAAAAATGACAAAAATGACAAAAATGACAAAAATGACAAAAAATGACAAAAATGACAAAAATGACAAAAATGACAAAAATGACAAAAATGACAAAAATGACAAAAATGACAAAAATGACAAAAATGACAAAAATGACAAAAATGACAAAAATGACAAAAATGACAAAAATGACAAAAATGACAAAAATGACAAAAATGACAAAAATGACAAAAATGACAAAAATGACAAAAATGACAAAAAATGACAAAAATGACAAAAATGACAAAAATGACAAAAATGACAAAAATGACAAAAATGACAAAAATGACAAAAATGACAAAAATGACAAAAAAGACAAAAAATGAACAAAAATGACAAAAATGAAAAAAATGACAAAAATGACAAAAATGACAAAAATGACAAAAATGACAAAAATGACAAAAATGACAAAAATGACAAAAATGACAAAAAATGACAAAAATGACAAAAATGACAAAAATGACAAAAATGACAAAAATGACAAAAATGACAAAAATGACAAAAATGACAAAATGACAAAAATGACAAAAATGACAAAAATGACAAAAATGACAAAAATGACAAAAATGACAAAAATGACAAAATGACAAAAATGACAAAAATGACAAAAATGACAAAAATGACAAAAATGACAAAAATGACAAAAATGACAAAAATGACAAAAATGACAAAAATGACAAAAATGACAAAAAATGACAAAAATGACAAAAATGACAAAAATGACAAAAATGACAAAAATGACAAAAATGACAAAAATGACAAAATGACAAAAATGACAAAAATGACAAAAATGACAAAAATGACAAAAATGACAAAAATGACAAAATGACAAAAATGACAAAAAATGACAAAAATGACAAAAATGACAAAAATGACAAAAATGACAAAAATGACAAAAATGACAAAAATGACAAAAATGACAAAAATGACAAAAATGACAAAAATGACAAAAATGACAAAAATGACAAAAATGACAAAAATGACAAAAATGGACAAAAATGACAAAAATGACAAAAAATGACAAAAATGACAAAAATGACAAAAATGACAAAAATGACAAAAATGACAAAAATGACAAAAATGACAAAATGACAAAAATGACAAAAATGACAAAAATGACAAAAATGACAAAAATGACAAAAATGACAAAAATGACAAAAATGACAAAAATGACAAAAATGACAAAAATGACAAAAATGACAAAAATGACAAAAATGACAAAAATGACAAAAATGACAAAAATGACAAAAATGACAAAATGACAAAATGACAAAAATGACAAAATGACAAAAAGACAAAAATGACAAAAATGACAAAAATGACAAAAATGACAAAAATGACAAAAATGACAAAAATGACAAAAATGACAAAAATGACAAAAATGACAAAAATGACAAAAATGACAAAAATGACAAAAATGACAAAAATGACAAAAATGACAAAAATGACAAAAATGACAAAAATGACAAAAATGACAAAAATGACAAAAATGACAAAAATGACAAAAATGACAAAAATGACAAAAATGACAAAAATGACAAAAATGACAAAAATGACAAAAATGACAAAAATGACAAAAATGACAAAAAATGACAAAAATGACAAAAATGACAAAAAATGACAAAATGACAAAATGACAAAAATGACAAAAATGACAAAAATGACAAAAATGACAAAAATGACAAAAATGACAAAAATGACAAAAATGACAAAAATGACAAAAATGACAAAAATGACAAAAATGACAAAAATGACAAAAATGACAAAAATGACAAAAATGACAAAAATGACAAAAATGACAAAAATGACAAAAATGACAAAAATGACAAAAATGACAAAAATGACAAAAATGACAAAAATGACAAAAATGACAAAAAATGACAAAAATGACAAAAATGACAAAAATGACAAAAATGACAAAAATGACAAAAATGACAAAAATGACAAAAATGACAAAAATGACAAAAATGACAAAAATGACAAAATGACAAAAATGACAAAAATGACAAAAATGACAAAAATGACAAAAATGACAAAAATGACAAAATGACAAAAATGACAAAAATGACAAAAAATGACAAAAATGACAAAAATGACAAAAATGACAAAAATGACAAAAATGACAAAAATGACAAAAATGACAAAAATGACAAAAATGACAAAAATGACAAAAATGACAAAAATGACAAAAATGACAAAAATGACAAAAATGACAAAAATGACAAAAATGACAAAAATGACAAAAATGACAAAAATGACAAAAATGACAAAAATGACAAAAATGACAAAAATGACAAAAATGACAAAAAATGACAAAAATGACAAAAATGACAAAAAATGACAAAAATGACAAAAATGACAAAAATGACAAAAATGACAAAAATGACAAAAATGACAAAAATGACAAAAATGACAAAAATGACAAAATGACAAAAATGACAAAAATGACAAAAATGACAAAAATGACAAAAATGACAAAAATGACAAAAATGACAAAAATGACAAAAATGACAAAAATGACAAAAATGACAAAAATGACAAAAATGACAAAAATGACAAAAATGACAAAAATGACAAAAATGACAAAAATGACAAAAATGACAAAAATGACAAAAATGACAAAAATGACAAAAATGACAAAAATGACAAAAATGACAAAAATGACAAAAATGACAAAAAATGACAAAAATGACAAAAATGACAAAAATGACAAAAATGACAAAAATGACAAAAATGACAAAAATGACAAAAATGACAAAAATGACAAAAATGACAAAAATGACAAAAATGACAAAAATGACACAAATGACAAAAATGACAAAAATGACAAAAATGACAAAAATGACAAAAATGACAAAAATGACAAAAATGACAAAAATGACAAAAATGACAAAAATGACAAAAATGACAAAAATGACAAAAATGACAAAAATGACAAAAATGACAAAAATGACAAAAATGACAAAAATGACAAAAATGACAAAAATGACAAAAATGACAAAAATGACAAAAATGACAAAAATGACAAAAATGACAAAAATGACAAAAATGACAAAAATGACAAAAATGACAAAAATGACAAAAATGACAAAAATGACAAAAATGACAAAAATGACAAAAATGACAAAAATGACAAAATGACAAAAATGACAAAAATGACAAAAATGACAAAAAATGACAAAAATGACAAAAATGACAAAAATGACAAAAATGACAAAAATGACAAAAATGACAAAAATGACAAAAATGACAAAAATGACAAAAATGACAAAAATGACAAAAATGACAAAAATGACAAAAATGACAAAAATGACAAAAATGACAAAAATGACAAAAATGAAAAAATGACAAAAATGACAAAAATGACAAAATGACAAAAATGACAAAAATGACAAAAATGACAAAAATGACAAAAATGACAAAAATGACAAAAATGACAAAAATGACAAAAATGACAAAAATGACAAAAATGACAAAAATGACAAAAATGACAAAAATGACAAAAATGACAAAAATGACAAAAATGACAAAAATGACAAAAATGACAAAAATGACAAAAATGACAAAAATGACAAAAATGACAAAAATGACAAAAAATGACAAAAATGACAAAAATGACAAAAAATGACAAAAATGACAAAAATGACAAAAAATGACAAAAATGACAAAAATGACAAAAATGACAAAAATGACAAAAATGACAAAAATGACAAAAATGACAAAAATGACAAAAATGACAAAAATGACAAAAATGACAAAAATGACAAAAATGACAAAAATGACAAAAATGACAAAAATGACAAAAATGACAAAAATGACAAAAATGACAAAAATGACAAAAATGACAAAAATGACAAAAATGACAAAAAATGACAAAAATGACAAAAAATGACAAAAATGACAAAAATGACAAAAATGACAAAAATGACAAAAATGACAAAAAATGACAAAAATGACAAAAATGACAAAAATGACAAAAATGACAAAAATGACAAAAATGACAAAAATGACAAAAATGACAAAAATGACAAAAATGACAAAAATGACAAAAATGACAAAAATGACAAAAATGACCAAAAATGACAAAAATGACAAAAATGACAAAAAATGACACAAAAATGACAAAAAATGACAAAAATGACAAAAATGACAAAAAATGACAAAAATGACAAAAATGACAAAAATGACAAAAATGACAAAAATGACAAAAATGACAAAAATGACAAAAATGACAAAAATGACAAAAATGACAAAAATGACAAAAATGACAAAAATGACAAA